>NC_092692.1:4282812-4495312 GCF_964275005.1 Diadema setosum | reverse complement strand
TGATGAATTCCATGAAACTGTTTGTTTGTATTGTTTGTAGATATCTTTAGATTGTGAAGGATGATTGCCCAGCTTGGTCACCACTTTTATTTCAAATTTACACCCGTCCTGGCCTCATCCATGTAGTATCCCAACTGTAGATTTATAGATATATTCACTAGATAATTGAAAAAAAAGGTAGTCTTTGACATTTTATTGATTGTCATGGTGAGACAGGCAGTGTTACTTCATTATTAAAACTTGAGGAGAACTTGTGCCAGTTTGATGTAGTGATTTCCTGTGTATTTAATCCAGCTCTGAATTTTTATCTTCATTTCTTTCTAAAAACTGCATAGCAATTTCGAGCTCTCTGATGGAGAAAATGTCATGGCCATACTGTTTTTCCTCTTCGTCCCTTAACCCCCTCAGTCCCGCTATGTGGGAAAGTTAGTGAGATTTGCTTAAGAACAGTTAGCCATTGGAAGTCATAGAGTTAACTCAGCTTGTCTGCCACTGTGTGTGTGATTACTGTGTATCATGCATATTGCATGCAATCAACATGCAAATTTTCATGCACTCCGCAGGGGTTTGAGAACAAGCCGCTCTTGCAAGCGCCGCGAGAAGCTCGATATGTAGACTCTCCTCAATCCTGCGTGGATTTTCGTTTCCTCCGCAGCGCTCCGGATAGCTTAATCTTTCGGCTGGGATATGGGCCACCCCCGAGATTGAATGGGGCAATGATGCATGGCTGAGATGAGTGCTGGGGATAAGACAGAGAGCGCCGCGTAGTCGTGCGATCAGAGTCAGAGCTCAGGCCGTTTGAGGAGCTCTCCCCCACAAATTCATCCCAGCAAAAGCACAAAACGACCGTTCTGCAAATGTTCTGCAAATTGCAAGATGCAGCCAAATCCTCTCCGTTAATAAATAATCAGATGACTCCTGTTGGTAATAGTACAGCTGCTTTGCCTACTGGTAATGCTTTGAATAAACTACCTTTTACTCCTACAACTACTACTTGTATGACTGCCACTTTTACCACAAATACCAGTGTTGATACCAACACTACTACTTCTACTACAAGTTTGACTTCTAACTACTACTTCTACTACTACTACTACTAGTACTGCTGCTGCTACTACTTCTACCACTACTACTCCTGGCAACAACAAAAACAACAACAATAAAATCAACAACTACTACTACTACTACTACTACTACTACTACTACTACTACTATTTACTACTACTACTACTACTACTACTACTACTACTACTACTACTTCTACTACTACATGTACTACTAGCATTGTAGCAATTTACTTCTACTTTTACCCTATCATCTTGCATTGCTTCTGGGGTTAGGTGCTAAACTGTTGTTTCAATTAATTTTACTGAAAGGATTTTATTTGTGCTACTTTTACTTCTACTTCTACTTCTGCTTCTACTTCTACTGCTTTTGTAACTGGGATATCTTGTGCCCTTTTTTCTTTTTACTGTAGGTACAGCAACTGTCTTTAAATGTTAGTCTTGTATGTGGGGAAGTGCAGGAGCTGAAATCCAAGCTGACTCTGATAGGTTGATCCGCGCATTTAACCGTCTGTGGTTGCACACATGTGCTCTGCTTACTCCGAGCTGTCAGGAGGTATTCTGGTGATGCAAGTCAGAATCTTCTGTGCATATGTGTGTATGTGTGCGTGTGTGTTAGTGTGATATGAGTCACAGCTGACAAGCTGTAGTTTGTCCCTCCAGACATAGTTCTTACTTATCTAGATCACAGCGGGCCCCTGATAGCGTACTGTACCTAGGAAAAAATGTTTTTACAATTTTTGCAAAATTCCTGGTTTTAAAGTCTATCCACCAATGTAAAGGGAATCATTGTCATGTTCAGATTATTCTTATGTCTATGTATGTCCTATAAGTGTCTCATTGAAAAATGTTCCATTTTCATTTCATTTATTTGATTTATTCATAATCAGAAAAGATATGAAAGTACAGGACGTATCATGCTAATAGAAACAATATGCATATTCTAAATATATCAAAATCAAAATCAAAGCATAATCACAATAAGACAAATTGTGAAGCAAATTTGCATGATATCTGTCTGCATTACAATGAGTGGTCTGTTTGTATACAGTCTTAGAGGCATTCTGTGATGGTGGTCTAATGAGGATTTAATGGCCTTGTCCTGCCTGGGGTCTTGTGCTTACATAGATCCGTCCACCCCAATGAGCGTGTGATGGTATTCCAGCTATTTTGAAGAGCAGGTCCTCACTGCGTTGACAGCATCAGTTGGTGTGACAGACATGTACACATCTACTGCGGATGAATTACCATGGCTTCAAACAGATAGTAGCCATCTTGGAGTGTGTGGCTAAGCATGATGGGATATGTCCAGTCAGGTGAAATCTGTTTGATATGAGCATGAAATTAAAACCTATTGGCATAATTATGATCATAATGCTGCAATACACTTATATCACAGTTACAGGTACTACATTTAATGTTGCCATCTTTTTCAGCCATAGATCACATCAATTTCACCCAAACTTTCAGAAACATACAAGTTTTTAATATATGGTCCAGGTTTCTTCAAACTTCACTAATGTGTTTACTTCCTGAAAGTTTGCCCCCCCCCCCCCCCCCCCCGTCTGGTTCTTATGACTATTTCTTATTGCCATTTGTTGCAAAAGTAATGCTATTACTAGTAGAGTATATATCTTAATTATCTTTGCACATCAAAACATGACAAAATGCTATTGTATAGTAATAATCATAATAATCATTGTTACTCTTTTATGTTTGTTTTTTTTTTGGGGGGGGGGGGTTGAGAGCACAATGTGGGTCAAATAAATTCAAAATCAATAAAATTATCAGTCAATCTGCATGCAGACATGGGATGGATTTCCCTTTAGCATCAGGTTATGTTGAAGCTAGCAAGGTTTGATGTTATTGGACCTCCACAGGAGTTCAGTTAACTGGTGTGAACACTCTCAAATTTAGCTAGCTTATCGCCAATGCTCCTAACCACAAGAATTCTTGTGCTTGAGATGTGGATATCTTGCTAATAAGAGTACTACCCTGTGGAGCACTGTACAGTGGGTGCATGTGTGAACGCAGCTCTATCAATAAGCTCGTGGTTATGCGTGACCTCTGCCAGCGCCAAATTACTTCCGGTAAGTGCACTCCCCCAACTATTCACGCACTGTTACCCAAGAGTCTTGTGTATCTGTGTGTGGTTCTGTGTTCTTGGGTCCGCAGCGGTGAATGCAGCAAATTATCGCCACTTCTCGTGGCTTCATTGTCTGATTCTCACTTCATATCATGTATGTCATCACTGAGTGGGGCTGGTTGATAACAAACTGGGAGTTTTATCATGGATGTGAACAGACTCACAGATAGCAAGGCACCATGTCACCTATTATATGTGGTGGTTTTCCGTCATGATTGAAGGTGCAATTGTAAACAAAGCTGAATTAAAATCCTTGCACACAGTATTACATTATGATGTATGCATTTGTATTTGATCTTCCTTTATGAATGCCCTTCCAATTGCTGTTCTTTTTTTTTTCACTTCTGAATTAACTGCAACTTTATGTCTTTGGCAGTACCTAATAATAACATGTGTCTAAGGGCTTTGCAACAAGTACAAAATATGCTGTAGGTAATGTGTTTCATTTTAGTACGCTGTATGACAGTTTGTTAGATACCTGATTTGAGTATCAAATTATGAGGTTTGGCATGGATGTATCTACCCAAATTGGTATAGGAATATGGAACTGCACAAAAGATTGTACAACAGACATGTGGATATCAACTCGACAATCTCTATTAAAACTACACTGAAATTGTCTTCATTGCACCAGCCATATACTCAATAGGTTTTGATGAGATAGGAAACAAATAGGATGGAACGAGCAATTACGCACGAGATTAAGAGCTGACAATATTGTCCCCTGCCTTGGAGGTGGCTATCAGATGCATGTTGTAGGACACCATTTTATTGCCTGAAGTGTATTGGGTGTATGGGAAGGTTGTAATGTACCAGCATTTCTTTTTAATTAAGAGAATGATCACAGCCATCCATCATTGGGTGGATACACTGTGCAGTAACTGGATGGGCATGTATAGCTTTCTATTGTGTGTGGATACACTGAGTGCCCACAAATGGGCATCTTTTACCATGATGTTATAAAAAGGACATGTACTGGTATACTTATGGTAATTGGACAGCTGTTTTGAAATTTGTGGATAGTGGATTTGTGGATAGGATAGGTAAACAATCTAGATATGGAGTGTGTGTGTGTGGGGGGGGGGGGGCACAAGCAAAATAATGAAAGCATAATGTTGCCCAAAGTAATGGATCACTGTGTAAATTATGACACAAATGACATTTTGTATATTATAGCACACAAATCCAGAATGCATCTTGTTAGGTGATCCACAGAGAGATATTCCCTATATGGCTCTGAGACATTCAAACTTGGAAAAGTGAAAATTTCTCTAGAATACTGTAATACAATTTATTGTACCAGAAATTTTCATCTGCATGAAACTTTTGCAAATTTTAGGAGGAGCCACAATTTGTGAAAGGATAATGCATGCAAATGTTATTGTCTACGGAATTCAGTACATGTATGTAGTATTCTTATAATTTTATGCATGGTTGGCAATTTGTGAAAATTTTATCTCACTAATATGGCTGTCGGTTCCAATTTGCGACAGTTTTATTATGCTTTGTAAAGTTTTGTATGTTTTTGGTTTTATGATATCACAAGCAGCTGCTTTTGTGAATTGATTTTCATATATGCTAAATAAAATTTTCCCCGTGGAAATGTATTTGTTAAATAAATTCAGGATTTTTTTTTTCTCTCACCAGTCCTTTTGTTTGTTCATTTGGGTTTGTCTTGGAAAACTTGTTTGATGCTCTCCTATTGCAGAGCTAGCAGAGTTTGTTCTTTGAAATTAAAACTGTGGTATTTTTCTTGTTGATTGTTTGTTTTTAAAAGTACTCACCTCTAGACCTGGGTTTCTATGAAAACAAGCCTTTATCTTTAAATGTGCCCCTATTTTCAGCTGAGAATTCATGTCTAAGCTGGCTTTACTTCAAGCTTCTGTCCCTAGCCTTGACATTTATCACATCTTAATGTTCACAGAATGATTAGATTGACTCTTCCCCCCCCCCCCAGCTGCATGTTGCAAAGGGAAGGACACTGGTACATTTCATCTCCAATTTATGTAAATGCTTCATGATATCTGCCCTAGATCTCAACACATCACTGGGGAAAACTCCGTTCTTATTTTCTGTGGTTGCGGTTCAAATCAGGTCTGATTCCAAAGCAGTTTCAGTGACCTTGGCATTTTAATCTCATTGACAGTGCCTCTGTGATCCCCAAGAAGATGTCCATAAGTCCCTTTGCCCCCCCCCCCCCCATAGCCCTATGATATACAACCCTTACAGTCCCACCCAGCTACACCCAGCTACACCCAAACTTTGACCTCTCATCCCATCTTTGTTTTGGAAAAAAAAAAAAAAAAAAAAACTAGCGATAGTAATGTCAATGATGATAAATGATGAAAATGATGATATAGTACTAAATTCATGATGACAGTCATAATGGAAATAATTATGATAATTATATAACTGTGTAGGCTATTATTTCCCGAATGAGGAGGTCGCAGACATTTTTGCGAGATGCTGTTTTTGCTAATTGGCACGTAGGCTATTGTAAGTGCACTTTTACCTTAGCACATTCGTGTGTTTTTATGTCAGCGGGTCAACAGTAATTCGCGAAATTTGCAAATAATGAAACCCTTGTGAAAATAGCAGCTTTTATACACAATATCAATAAGATAGTAATTAACAATATCAATAACAGTTCTAATGATATGTTATTGTTATCTTTGCTACTATTGTTGTGATCATTGTTAGAATTATCAAGTTATCATTTATGCCTGAAACAGTTTCTATTTAGTATGTTTCTTTTGTATGATAGAAAGAGGATGTGGGTGGTATTTAAGAGAGTATGGTTCTGGTCCTATCGAATGTGGGTTAATGGATGCAGCCAGGGCAAATTGATAGGTACAGGGAAATCTTGTGATGAAATCTGATGCTAAGCACGGAGAGTGCGTCTTACATCATTCTTTGTTTCCGTCACTGCTGCCCAATAATCATTAATTTTTGTGGCATTGTCTGGTGGTTTTAGACATTAATATCCCCGTGGGGAATTAGAGGAGCAGTCACTTGATCACATTCTTCTGAGAAGAGTGGATAGGTCTGCCATATTTTTAACATCTTTTATTCTATAAATCTAAATTCGATGTCATTAACTGTGTTTTTAGTGTATGAATTTCATATCTGCAGAGTATGTGAGTGTGAATTCTTATCATAAAGTATGGCTGCTTACTTTCATGTCAACACATCTGTCAATTGAAACTTAGTTTTGAATTATAATAAGGAGCCAAAAAAAAAAATGAATGCAGCTTGTCAGAAAGAGTGGCCTATATACTTTAGACAATAACATTTATCAGAACATGATCAGTGCACACATGTTGAGTAAGGAGAGGAAATTTTAGCAAGTATTGTCAGTGTGAATGAAAGACAGACAAATGTATAATTGTAAAGCTGATCCTGATTCCTGAGATTATTTGTTTTCCTGAGGCTTGCTGTTGGTAAATCATTCATCACCCCCTTTCAAGTTTCTTTTCATGGCAAAATCTTGAGTTGGATGATATGTTTTCAAGTCTTTGGCAAAAAACAGGGAAATAATTGTTTATGCTGTGAAGGTAAGAGTAGATTTCTCCTATTGATATCAAGGTATTCATAAAGTGATACAGATAATGTCATTGTGGTGGTCATGTATAACCTCTCCTTAGTTGTCGGCCTTCTTTTGTCCGTTGACTGGCTTTTATAGGTTTTACAAGCACAGAGATGCCACATGTCTCAAGTGGCCGGAAGTTAGTGAGATAACTGCAAGGGAACGAAACGATAAGGGATGGGTGGGGGCTGGGTAGATGTCCCAGATTTTGGTCAAGGGTGAATACGTGTAGATTATGATTGACATGACTTATAGCAGATGGCACAATTTTTACTGCCCTCTGTGGATTATTTATTGACAATGATTAGTAATAGCTCTAATTTGTGATACAGCCATGCTATGTTTATGTATGTATCCTATAGCCAACAAAAAGAGATTAAGGAAAGGGTATAAATTACTTAATTCAGCACTAGCGGGTTCCCATTCAGTGTTTATTATTGATTTATTTTCTTTTTTGTTTTCCTGGGAGGCATGAGAAAATGATTGTTGGGTGGGTAAGAGTGAGATGGGTTATTGGAAGGTGAGACTCATGCCGTAGGTAGGTCTGCATGCAGTATAGGACAGAAATGATGGGGGGGGGGGGGTAGGGATATAAATGATTAGAAGTTATCAAGGTCAATCATAAAGCCTGTCTCGAGGAAAGCTGAGAGTGAGCTAGCATTATTCCCCTTCCATCCTTTCTTTTCTTGCGAATGAGCTTGGAAGTTTGCAGATCACTGTTGGTGCTGTTCTGTGGTAGCATTGAATGGGCCAGTTTACAACTAGATTCAAATGTAATTATTTTTTTTGAGGACTTAGTAAGCAAGCTATTTCATTTCAGCATATTCTTGTATACTCAGTGCATTTCAGTATCTGGAATCTAGATTGCATGCATGAATTGTTGCTATGTCAAGCAGTGGCTTTACAACCTTTTGGGTCGTCAGTGTCAACCTTTGCTCTACAAAGGAATTTTAAAGATTTGAATGTTTGTAAAGAAGTCCATCTTGCAAGTCAAGGAAATCAATGACATGTTGCTTACGCAGGGTTTCAAGGTTGTTGATTGTTTGTATGTTAACCCGTTGAGGACGGTTTGATTTTGCTACAACACGCATTTCCCATAGACACCTGCCCGAGTATTCTCGGGACTCGTCCTCAACGGGTTAAGGTTCTGATGCATGTCTGCATCGCATGTGTGATAGTGTAGTCAATTCATATGAGTTGTTGAAATGACAGTTATAGAACTAGAATGATGCTCTAAGTAGTTTATCAAGCACTGTAATTTGTATCTATGAAATCTGTTTTCACAAAGTTTAAAATTTGACTGTGAATTTTGCTTCATGATGATGACATTATAGTTTGAATGTAATCTTAATAAACACAAAAATAAAGTTTGATGATACTAAGCTACATGTAATGTATCAAAATAGAGCAATTTTACCAACTGTTTTGTGATTCTCTACTCACAGGACCTCCATTTGTGACCATGCACCACAAAACAAAACAAAAAGTCGCACCCCTTGATTTTAAGTGAGGACTCGAAAAAGGTGAAATGGTTCAACCAAGTCAATCTTGAGTTTTTCATATTTTCTGAAAGAGCTATCCTTCTTCTACATTATTCTTCAGTTTGGTATCATAACCTGAATGGGAAAGTGTGTTTTTAGCAGTTTTTCTGCAACCCTTTTTAGGGGAAGAGTAGAGTGATCAGGCTTGTCTTAGTGGCTGCTTTTAATGTCTTGAAATCCTTTGCATACTCTTCACTTTCAAGTCTAATAACTTTTGAAAGGATGACACTACTGCTTTGAAAGTTAGCATTAATCACGGGCAGAATGTGTTAATATAACATGCTCAATTTCAGGTTAATCTAATAATCCCTTCATTGTTGTTGCTCCAGTGGTTTACACCCTGTGTTTTGTCCCTTTCATCTCACAGCTAGCACGACTTGGTAAAGATAAAGCGCTTGAATAGAATGTGTACTTCAGAGCCTCTTTTCTCAGTTCACATTTTTCCAAAGTGCTTGCTTTCTTTCCATTATTTAGGTAGGTTAGGGGAGTCCATTTGTATTGAGTTATACATCATTTTAAAGCTTAGAGTCTGCTCTTTCAGAATCTGCCCTTAACTTAAAATTCATTTCTGGCGACTTTTTGTTGGTTTTGTGGTGCAGGGTCACATTTTATGTCTTATCTGCATGTGTGCTCATCTCTGTGTGTCTGCCTCCTTCAAAAAGATGAGCTGCATCAACATGATAAAATCAAGCAAATGGCAGAGTAAAATTTAGTGATTTCTATCGGTCGGAAACTTCAAAGTTCACATTATTGTGAGAGAATTTGATTTTATTCTAGTTACATACAGTAAAGTTTGAGGTAGGGTGCAAGCACTGACAGGAATCGGAATCTAACCTGATCCTACAAATTGTTAGACTGACTCCTTGAGTATAAGACCTGTGTTCTTCACTGCTTTCTAATCTTTGATGATTCCACTGCTTTTTCATTTGTTGCTGGTTTTGTTTAAATGAGTAGTATTTGTCAGTGATGAACCAGCCTATATGTAGCCTGTAGTGTCAGGTGAAGTGTTAAGGGCACTATTTGCTCCTCAAAATAGAGCATTTCTGTCCACATTCCCAGTTCATTCTCCAATCTCACTGTTGCCATGGTAACCATGCCTCCACGACATCCTTGATTTGTGGCCATCATCCTCCTCCTCCAATATGTTTCCTGTACAGACTTTGTGTGTACAGCTGTCTGCACTGCCACACCCGTGGTGGGTGCAGAAATCACTCCTCTAACTTTATCTTTCCTATCTTCCCTTCTTCTTCCCCCTCTCCCTTTCATTCTTTCTCTCTTTTTCTGTTTGTCTGTATGTGTGTGTTAGGAAATGTGTCTATCTGTCTTTCTGTCTCTCTGTTTCCTTCCTTTTTTTCTCTTTCTCATGTTCTAGATATGTTTTTTTTTTTTCTCTCTCAATTTCTCATTTTCTCTCAGTCACACGTCTGAATGTCACAAGAAGCTGCGTGCTTTCACAGATGCCAGAAGATGTTCATGTTGATGTTGGTGTTGGCTTGGAAGAAAAAAGAAAAGGATGTTGTGAGCATCACATGTGATATTGGGTTTGCTCTTTTCTCGCCACGAACTGGAGCTCCCTGGTTCCTCTCTGGATGATTTAGAATGTCACTGTTAATGCTCGGTGTCAGAATGGTCTCCACCCAACGCGATGGTGGTGCTCTCCTCAATTACCGAGTTGATGGGCTAAGACAGCATGGCCCTGGGTATCTGTTAAAGAGATCTCACACAGCGAGACTTAGATTTGATCTACATTGGAGAGGTTGCCAGGAGTCAGAGACCTTTTTTTTTCTTCATATGGTGGCAAGTTATCATGTGTGGCACCCGCCTGCTTTTAAATAATATTGTGTCTTTAATGAGGAAGAATTATGTTCCCCCTCAGGATAATTACAGACATTATCAAGCATGGATGTGGATTGAACATTCCCACGCATAATGTGCACTAATTCCAAATGACCTTGCGTTGATCTGCCTGTCTCCTCGCCACAGTAACCTCTACCACCCCTTATTGGATGCCATCCCCAACTTCCAAGGAAGTTCTACTCGCTGTGCTGCTGATTCCTACCCCACCCTCCCCGTCCCTGGTTTATTGTCATTCCTTAAACCCATTAACATCCTGGTGATAGCCTGTCATCCTTATCAAAAGAGAATGAGTGTCTTCTTTTTGTTGTTGTTTGATATCCATTGTATTTGATACATGGAGAACAGGGCACATATCATGGAAATGCATCAGATTAATGGCTCTTTTGGTGTTCGACACAATGGCTTGCTTTTTCAGCAGATAATAAAAAGCGTCCTCTTAGGATCTTTTCATTTCTGTTCTTCGTGAGCACTTGTAGCACACGCCGGTGTCTCTCTTCCCACGAAATGATTAATCAGGGCTAATTGGTTGAAAGCAAAACCACTCTGTGGGCGAGGCACCACAGCAGGTTTTGCCCAGTTAAAGGAGAACTCCGCGAGTCCGGGTGATTTTCAGACTTTTGCATTTGAACATCTATGAAATGGTTACTGTAAAACGAGGAATGTTCGCATGCATTTTAATTTCGCGAATTTCGCGAGAGCCAAGATTTGTGAAATTAAAATGCATGCTAGAGATCTTGTCTACACATATATGCATTGAATGTTAGAGGCAACTCGTAGGCAACTCGCAAAAATTTCGCGCTGTGAATAAGGCTGTTGGCTCCCATTCGCAAAAATTTCACGCAGCGAAAATATTGTGTTTTACAGTATACTGGGTACAGAGATACAGAATTTATAGTGATTAGGATAAGGAATAAGAATGATTTCAAAACTCAACAAATCACAGTGAACAAGCATGACGACATAGCAGCTTCACATTAGAATGCAGGATTGGTTGCTCATGGAAGCAGAACAAAATATTTAAGAAAGCATGCATAAATTCTACCTAGGTGAAGTTGTTAGCAAAAGGTAGTATAATAGAATTATCGTTCTACATTACTGGAATATGTGAGTCTTTTATGTCACCATCCCTGTTCAGTGTAATTTGTTTGTTTTTTTTTTCAGTTTGTTAATCTGATCAAGGACCACAATGGCTTCCACTAATCTATACATGACGCCATCGATTTACGTAGCACATGATGTGAAATTTGATATGAAAGGCGTCTGGAATTTCCCTTTAATGTCGGGTGCATCCACCCATGCAAAGAGATGCTTTCACACACACCCTGGGTAGATACTGTCCACTCTTGTGTCCGTTCACCTTACGGTGAATACCAAAACTAGTATTGAAGAAAACAAGATGTACTGTACAGTGTGTATAAGCACTGCATACTATTAAGGGATGGTATAGTAATGGTCGAGATGAGGATTTAGCTTTATTTTTTTATTTTTTTTGTGAGATACTTAGAAAGCACTTGATAAAATGTTAGAGAGCATACAATTCTATGAGAAATTTAAATTTTATTTGATGAAAATTGGTCTGGAAATGACTGAGCTATCCACAAGCAAAGTAAAACTGAGCAATCCTAATAAAAGGTAAGTCCCACCTTTTATTAGGATCACTTTTGTTTTGGATACCTCAGCCATTTCAAAACCAATTTTCATCAAATGAACTTTGAATTCCTCTCAGAATTTTATGCTCTCTCATTTTTTCATAAGAGGTTTCTCAGTATCTTAAATAAAATGATCATCAGAAAACTTTCGAAACCTGGGCACCGTGCCATGAAAGTTGTCAGTTACTGACAATCACCATGGTAGCAGCAATCAAAACCAAGGATTTTACTGAAGTTGATAGACACCGACAACTTTGTCAGGGCTGACAACTGTCATGAAACAGTGCCCTGAAGCCCCATCCCATCCAAAACTATACCATCCCTTTAACTCTTTCATCAATGTCTGCAACTTGTTTGTGTACATTGTCAATGACGGTTTTAGGACATGACCCTTAAAGGGTTAACATTCACTGCACACAGGAGACACTCTCTTTCCATCCTCTCCTTGTATCCAGTAGATAGTTGCAAACTTCTTCAAAATAAATCCTGTACATTATTTTACCTGTAGGCATCAATGCATTATGATGTCATTATCAGATACCTCCAATACTCTTGATTAATATGGAGTAAGGGAGAGGGTAGACCAAGGTTTTAAATAGGGGGAATGAAAATGGAACTACTAGTCATAAAGAGAAATGCTCTCTAAGTTGAATTGAATTTTTCAGGCTTATAAAACAATACACATTTTAAAGTGTCATTAAAGCATAATAATAGATATATATATGTTTTTAAATCATTATAAAATAAGTGATATGTATGGTTTGGATTATGAATGAAACTTGCATGCTGTGATTCAGCAATTGCATTGAAAAAGAACAGTGTCAAAATTGTATTCATTAATCAAGAAAATTACATAAGAAATCACACCAATAGAAAACTTGGGCAAAATGATTATTAAAGCTTCAGAGAAAATTTTTAACAAGACCTTACAAGCAGGTTAGAGGAGCAGACAGAAAGAGACATGAAATTTGTATATTATACCAAGTGCAAAGAAATATTTTGCTATATTTGATTGATTAATTTGAATTGATTTTGCATTTTGTTTTTCCAACCAAAAAGATGGTGTGCTTGTTTCTATTCAAAATGAAAAACAGATTGATTCAAATTGATACAAAATATAGGCCTACATTATTGTACCAACATAGATCAATAAATTTGTAAAACACATTATAACCTTGAATATAAATGATGGAAATAAAAATGCTGCAAGCGCCATCTTTTCCAGCTATTGCTTGATCTTGATAATGGAGGCTTCATTAATACTTTAAGTCACATACTGTATGGGCATCTAAATATAGGCATAAAAAACATGCAGCATGGAAGAATGGAAACAAACACAAATCTGGAATGGTTTTTCAACACACTTTGCCTGAGTGTTCAGCCTGCTTTATGTTTAACTACAAGCAGAATGGTTATAGAAATGAAACGTTCAGATCGGAATTGTGCAGTCAGTACCAAGGCAATTCCCCTGCACCCCCCCCCCTCGTACCAAAACCTCTGAAATTAGCCAGATTCCTGCAGATTTACCCAATATCATATTTCGTCTCCCCCTTCCATCTGATGTTAGATTGTGACCTCACCGAATGTCTCGGAAGGTTCTTTCTGAATCAATAAATTTAGAGAGAACTGTGCATCTCCGCTTCAATCTGCTTTCTGTTAACCCATTTCCGATGAGATTCTAAAATTCCTATAGACTCTTTACAGGAGCAGACATGTTCTTATTAACCATGGCTTTAATGATTAGAGACATGTTTGTATATGACAGAAAAGAAAAAGAGAGGGAGAGAGTGGTACATCTGCCCCCCCCCCCCACCCCCCTTCCGGAAGAAAAAACAGTTCTCTGGGCAAATAGCTTCCTTCAGATATAATTTCAGCCTTGTATTTCAATCGATATCTTCTGGCGCGCCAAATACTTTAATGGGAACTTCACGTATTTGACTTTATCTGCAGTATGTAGGAACAGTCTTAAAAGAAGCAACTATATATGTTTGTGTGTATTTCTGTGTCGTATCAAGAGAGAAATTTTGTTGCTGTCGTGTTTCTGGTGCTAACACAAAAAAACTGAGGATTGTGGTGCCGATATAAGGAAACTTAGGAAAGTTCTGGGACAGTGTGAGTCAGCAAGGAAAATAATTGGCTAAGAACTCTGATTTTCGGGGAGTTGTACTCCATAGTTAGCTAGTTAGGAGGCAGAACAAATTGAACCGTCCACAAAATGACTTGGTGGTTGCCAAGTTTTCTTTTTTTTTTTTTGGTGGCATCATGTCCAGTCTCACCTTGAGGGCCTCCCACAGTAATGTAGGAAGTGCTCAAGGCACATCCGTATGCGACAGGGGATGTATTTGAAAGAAGTGGGTCTCCAATTTTCATTTCATGTGCGAGATGTTTGTACCATGATACTCAAATTGCCTTGCCAGCATAGCAGTAACAACACTGTTCTACGGTAGCTTAAATCTGCACTGTGGGATGTGTAATGGTGTGGATTATGGTCTTGTGTGAGTGAAGATCTATACCGTATGTCCCCTAAAATTACAACGGGATGCTTCACAATGATAACTCTAAAAATAGTGAATCAATACGAACACAATTTCAGGGTATGAAACTATAACTTATTGCCCTCCTCTTACAAAATCTCCATCCGATTTGCTTCAGTGGTCAAAGAAAAATTGAGGAGTTTTGTAGAGGATGCCAGGAATCCCTTCCCTCAAAGTTCTGTCCATTGTGTTCACACATTATGCAGTTCCAAGAGCATCAGAGTGCCTAACTTTGAAGAACCAGACCCGTGACATGTGTTACGATGATCCACGTATCTCTGTGACCACTCAACCAAACTGAATGGGGCTTTCTGCATGATATAGCTAAGATGTTATATTTTAAGACCCTGAAGTAGCCTTTAGATGATTAAATCATATTGGAAGTTATCAATGCGAAACTCCGAGTGTAATTTTTTTTTTTTTTGGACGTACTGTACATTGGAGTGTGTGTAACTATTATGTGGATTATGATATAGTGTGAATGGAAGCTCTATATTGTGATGTGTGTGTAATGGTGTGGATTATGGAATAGTGTGATATCTACACTGTGATGTGTGTGTAATGGTATACAAATAATGAATGTTTATGAGTGCAATGGGCAGAATATTTCATGAGGTGAAAGATGAAATGATCCATTCAACGAGGCGCAGCCGAGTTGAATGGATCAACATTTCATCTTTCACCGAATGAAATATTCTGTCCATTGCACGAATGAAAAACATTTATTATTTGTTTTATATAACGCCTAAAATAGATCCTTGTCATTTGATGTTTTATTAATTTAGAAACAAGAGAGAATCTGAGATCGCGAGAGTGCTCACTGAGCCCTTTACGCTAGCGCAGTGTCGCATACACACACTGCAAACGCAAGCGCGTTTGACATGCGCAGTGTGCCGCGGGCTCTCAGCGAGCGTGCCATGGAGCAAATCGTATGGATCCAAAATTGCACAGTAAATGGGGCCACAATTGCACGGACGATGACGTCATAGTGAAATGGGCAGAATGATCAATGTCAAACAACCAATCAAATGAGAAGGATCTCTTCAGGTGTTATATAATATGGATTATGGTATAGTGTGGGTGGGAGATCCACACTGTGATGTATGTGCATACTTGCCAACTAGTAAGATTTTATCAGATTCAGTAAGATTTTTTACGATAAAAATAGCAAAATCAGATTTTCTGTCAGAGAAATCAGATGTTTAAAAAATATTTGGATATACCTTTCATGTGTATTTTCTGAAGATTTGACCGAAAGTATGATTTTTAACTTTAGTTTGCATATAAAATAAGATTTTTGCAATCCACGAGTAAGATATTTCATCTTGAAATGTTGGCAGGTATGTATGTGTAATAGTGTGGATAATGGTACAGTAGGGATAGAATATCAATAGTGTGATGGGTGTTAATATGTGTGAACTATGGAGTATAGTGAATGGAAGAATGTACCATTACATTACAACAAACATTCAAGATATGCTCTCATTCTTGTCCAAGCAGGTTTGAGAAAAAACAAACAAATAAACAAACAAAACTGTGAACCTGATACTAGACACACATTGCAGCAGCTCATTTAATAGGGGATTTGCAGCAGCTCAACAACAACTTTTTTATTAATTGATTTGATGGGTATATAGTAGAAGGTTTTTTTTTTTGTTTTTTTTTGAGGAAACTACAGTTTTGGGAAAATCCATGGCCAAGGGTCAGGGATCAATGAAAGATGTTAAGTTAAATCCAGCAAGCATCATTGAAACCTGTGAGTGTCTATAAACAGAAAAAACTTTATGAAAAAAAAAGTTGCTGTCAAGGGAATATTATGTATAGTCTCTGGCACTGGCACATTTCTCTGTATTTTACCTTTTGAATAAAAGAAAGAACCTAATTTTGTCCTCACTTTGGAAATTTGAGATAAACTGCTTGAGTGTCAGCACATGATGCACATGACCTAACCATTTTCCTGTTATGCCTGAGCAGAAACATTTTCTATGCCTGAGCAAATGATTAAAATACTTGTCAATGCTTGTCAAATTACCTCCCATAAATATGTGTGTATTTTTTTTTTTTGCAGTCAACAATGTCAAATATTATTAGGGCTGACATTTTCTAGGTTACCATGGCGCAATGGGCAAGGTGGAAGAATTTCAGTAGGTTCTCACTACACTTATCATTTTTTAATTTTTTGTTGTTGTTAGGGGAAGGCTAAAGATATTTGCTCGGTGAGCTTCACAGACATCATTGACATGTAATGCCCGGCTCTTTGAGTGCACAGTGATGAAAAGAAATTTTTCTATCTGGCTCTGAATCTTCAACTTCTATGTATGCATCATGCTTGGATTGATCACACTATAGGAGGAAACCTCATTCCTTTGGAAAAAAGTGGTTTGCAATGGATTGTTCCTCCAAACCCGATAAAGAATGAAAAGCTTGACCTATCGTTTTGCTGAGCCCAAGTTGTTCAGACTGTCGCTGATTAGTGCATCCATCAGGGGTTGAGGTGCTGTGTAACTTTTGTTCGGTGGGGGGGGGGGGGGACGGAAGAGGGGACAGAGGAGGGGAGAACTCTAAGAAAACTATTGTATACACTATTTAAATAGCGAGTCAAAATTTTTGCGAATTGGGACTTCTCAACGATTTCGTGAGAGGTTAAATTTGTGATCGTGGAGAACTGTACTGAATGGAGAAATGTGTTCATGTGTGTCACAATTGCATTGGGATGAGAGTCCTTGTTTACACGTGTCTTTAATATCGCAAATAGCACCTGACTCGCAAATTTGCGAAAATAAAAACCTCGCAAAATATTTTCCGCATACAGTATAGTTCTAGTGTTATGTCTAATATCATAACGCATCCTTATTTTAGTAATACCCCACCACATGAACCCCAAACACAAACCCTCTATTGTTTTTATCTGAACGTAAGTAAAGATACCTGCAACATTTGAAGTAAAAAAGCATAAAGTTAGGAATAACTTCAGTGGGTTTCTACCTGGTCACACACTGAATAGTGTTTATAAGATGGAAAGAAGGCATACAAATGGAAGAGCCCCTTCCTCCAGGGCTTCTTCTAGGCTTGTGCAGAAAAAAACCCCACCCAAAAGCAGTCGAGAATTTACTTTCTCTTGCGAGTTCGCTGCAGGTTTGTTTTTTTTCTTTTCATGCATATCTTCTTCCCAAGTATGCATAACTATAGATCCAAAGTAGAGATATGTAGGAGATGGGATGGAGAGAGAGAGAGAGAGAGAAAAGTGAGGGCAAGGGGAAGAATGTTGCATTGAAGAAGGGGGCCCCTACCGTTATATTTTCTGATAGCATAGGAGGTTGAGGGCAATGAACCTGGTTCGTACAGAAAATATTTGATAAGAGTGCTTCCTGTGCGTAGGATGTGATGTTTAATACAGGAAGCTATTCCAGTCACTATCAGATGTCTTTCCCACGTTTCCTGTCAAGAATGGCTCTAATAGGTATTTATGTATGTTTGTATAGGTATATTTTCCATGTGCACAAATGATTGTTATTTTTTGCTTGTATTTTGGGCCCACTACATATCTTCTTTTTTTTTTTCTCTCTCTCTGGCCACCAAAATTTCAGCTTTAAAGATTTTAGTGGCCCAAATATCCCACCAGACAAAAGAGTGAGTGTCAAGCCCTATATACATACAAATTATACACGTGATATACATAATTGTATGCATTTATCATATATGTGTGTGTGTCTGTGTGTGTGTGTGTGTGTGTGTCTGCTTCAGATTATACAATAAACTAAATAGCCAAGCCCAGAAAATGTGTGAGGTGCTTGAAGTGTTCTACTTTCAAACCCTCAAACCCTCATAATATATGATGCTGCATAATATATTCCGGTCTCTGAAGAGTGTTGAAAGTAGAGACAGTATTTCTCAAGTCTGGTACTTGTGGCATATATATTGAATATCGCACAAATCACAGTGTCTCATTTCTGAATATAGTGCTTCTTCAGGGCCTCGTTTCATAAAAAGTTGATATGATGGCAGCTCTTGCTGGAATGGCAATCGTCATGGTAACAACAAGAATCCAGCTTCCTGATTGGCTGTTGCTATTGGAAGTTGCCATTCCAGCAAGAGTTGCTAGCCTATCATCTTTTCTGAAATGGGCCCAGAACTTTTTCACTTTCTTTTGAGTGGATGAGATTGTCTCAGACTATGTGTATTTACAGTGCACCTTTGTTGTTTATCACTCCAGCTTCAATCAAATGAGGTGAAGAAGATTCAATATAGAGAGAGAGAAAGAAAAAAGAAGGGCAGAGGAATAAAGTATCAAGGGAAAAGAGAGAGAGAGACAGGGAGAGAAAGAAGAGGACAGAGATATGAAGAAATAATAAGATGATGGAGAGAAAAAGAAGAGTGTAGAGAGATTATAAAATGAAGAAGAAATGAGGAAAAAGAAGATGAGGTGAAAACAAAGTGGCAGAAGAAAGAGAGAGAGAGAGAGAGGGAGAGCCATTGTAAGTTGCCTCCCCCTACAAAAGAAATGAGGATACTAAAAAGAAAACGGTAAATAAGGAAATATTTTTGCTGGTATTGTAGAATTTATATACCTTGTCTGTGTATGTTGGGGTGGTTAGTATATTTCAATTTGTCTCATCCTTTAAAGGATGTCTCGCTGTAAAGAATATACTGGA
The DNA here is from genome assembly GCF_964275005.1 of Diadema setosum. NCBI lineage: Eukaryota > Metazoa > Echinodermata > Echinoidea > Diadematoida > Diadematidae > Diadema > Diadema setosum. Next base: position 4,476,283 of record NC_092692.1, on the reverse strand, counting down.
AGTGATGCATCGACTTCGGCGCTGTTGACAATTTGATGCCCCTTGCCGACGTGGTTCAGGCATTTTGCACGGGGGCCCCGCTCAGTGGCAATTTTTTCCGACCGTGTGAGGGTCTTTTCTCTCCTGCAGTTGAGTGGGATCCCTCCAATTTGGGGGCAAATAAATCCCCGTCTAGTCGTAGCGACACCCAAATTACGGCGCAATCAGAAGTTGATGGCGCCCCGTCGCGTGCGATTACGACGGGTCGACACGAAATATCAAACCTGTTTTTCCCCCTCCTCTTCTTGCATGCTCTCCCATTTGAATGCATTGTTGTCGTTCCCACGGCGATGCAGCTATGCTTTCCCGATCATTGTAGCAGCTGTAGGTAAGGTCTGGGATTGCATTCTTGCAACTGAAGTTCCATCACTGTTGATGATGGCAAAATCCAAACGAAATTGTATATTTGAGAGACATAGAAATTGGTATTTCTAACTGCACTTGAACCGCAACAAATCCTCTCAACACCACCTTTTTTTTTGTTAATATTGTAGCAAGGAAGAATCCATCATATGGAATATTTTGTTGGATGAGAACCAGATGGGAGTTATCACATTTTTTTTTTTTTTGGGGGGGGGGGTATTGAGTTATTGGTATCACATTTTAGAGTTTGATGTCTTCTAAACTATGGTATCAATCTTTAATAATTTCCAGTTTGTCCAGGCCTTGTGCTGGTGGCTTTCGTACAGAAATATATGATGAGGTCATAAACGCAAAAGAGGTTTACGACTTTTGGAAGAAGGTTATGAACTTCAATCAGATCTGATTGACAATTTTATGTTCTTCCATGCATTTTTTTTTTTTTTTGGGGGGGGGGTGTCATCAGAAATGTATGCCAAATGCATGCATTGCTTTTGAGACAAGCAGTTTTGTTCCGTCAGCTTATTGGAAATATCAATTTCCTGCTTCAAAAAAAAAAAAAATGGAAGACACACATTCCAAGACATCTAGGAGCCAGCTGAAGAGTTGAATGCACCACCTTTATACATAGTACTTGTATCAGTCAAATACTTAGTCATCATAAATATGTTTCCACTTATATGACCTGGGGCCCATTGCATAAAACTTACCACTGAATTTCAATGGTAACTACCGTCAAAATTAGGCGTCACAGCCAATCAGCATCAAGGATTATAAAATTTACCGCTAATTTGAAGACTTACCGCTAGAAAGGAGCAGTAAGTCCAGCGGTAAGGGTTTTATGCAACAAGGCCCTGGTAACAAATTATTCCATTCATGTGTACATTCTTGATGCACATCTCAAAACAAAGCCTGAATGCACTCTAAATGTATTGGTTGATGCTATATTGGGCAAGCTGTGGACAAGCCTTAGGTAGGTTATCTGTATCGTTCATTGTATGGAGAGGGGGTGGGGAGGACATCCAGAAAAAGCTTGGTAAAATCTTCCGATATATAAATGTTTTATTACTATGTTATTATGTTATCATTATGTTCAAACCTTTTTATCGAAAAGCTTTGACCAAAATTTCCGTACAGTTCATCTCATAAATTCACCAAAGTGCCTTTCTGTTTCCATTTTTATTAGAAAGTGTATAGGAATTTGATTTAATAATTCCTTAGTAGTAATAACTACGCTCTCATAATTTTCTTTTGCACTCCTTTCCACAGTTTGCAGTTTTGTTGTCCACAAGCGCTGCCATGAATTCGTCACATTCACCTGCCCGGGGACAGACCCTGGTGCCGACTCGGATGTAAGTTGCCCACATACGACTATTTGCAGCAAACATTTCTTGTGTCTTCTAACAGGTGCATGGAATAGAAGTGCCCAGTCATGCTTAAAAGTTCATTGCTTTGGGTAATTATTTTGAATGTGTGTGTGTGTGTGTGTGTGTGTGTGTGTGTGTGTGTGTGCATGTATGAATGTGTGCCTATGTGTCTGTGTGCTATTTGGTGTTACAATGAAAAATGAAATGTGTGTCTCAATTGCTACCTTTGTTCAATTTCCAAGTGCGGAAATGTTGATTTTCTAAAAAGCAATTATTTTTTTAACATTGTACAATGATACCAATTTGAATTGCTGTTTTCCTATATTATTTGAATGGAAGTGAATAATTTTTACCGGGAAAAAAAAGAGAGAAATAAACATGTAAGGGATCACAGGCATGACACCTCTGTTTAACCTGTTCAGGTCTTGCTATATTGTTAATTAGGCCAAGGACTGAGGAGTCAGTACAGCGTAACAAACTAAAGAATGGGTTAAACTTCCTTGTTGGTCTTTGCTTTTACATAAATGTAACTTACCTTGGAGGTTAGCATGTGGGACTAACAAGGTATAAGAAAAATACCTTAGTTATGAGTACCAGCCATAGTGAATATAATATGAATTCAAGTACAGTACACTCATAATAATCACCGTTGTGACTTGACATTACATGACCCCCACTAAAGAAGGGTTGTTGAAATTTCGAAGAATTTTTTCAAAAATTTTGCAGCCACCCAAACATGTATGATAGATACTGATGTTAAGTGTATTGTCCTACTAAAGTGGTCTTCTTTATTCATTACAGTATATTGAAGTAATGGAGAAGTTACTAGTATGGTATGGATTTCCTTAAAAAATATGTTTCCTGTGTGCTTCTGTGTGTTTTGATTGTTGTCTTTTTTACTCCCTTGGCTGAAGAGGTTAGCATCCCTAATAATATCTCAGGAAATGTCATTAACTGAGAAATTGCAATTTTTATCACCCACTCAAAACAAATGAACCGACCAACCAACCAAATAACAAACGAACATCCTGGTATTATCATCGCACCCATGTATAAACGTATCTAAATTACCGGCTCTAAAAGAGGTGTAAATTGGATCCTGACAACAGCCCTTGTTGACAACTAATCTATCTTGACGTGCTGCATCAACTGACTACAATGTACCGTCCATTGTACAATTTGTATCCCCATCTAGGGTAAAACGTGTTAGGACTCTGCTGGTACAAGACACTTTGATTAAGTGTTTTTTTTTTCCATTTTTCAATAGCTGTCACAGGTGATATTACTGCCTTGTGAGCAGGTATGTTGTTGTGTTGCCAAGTTGATTATGCAGCAGTGATAATTGCCATTTCTGTAATGACTCTGCCAGACTCAGCTGAAGTGCTCTGTACACTGAATATTCATGCATGACCAGTCAAGTTTTACAGGTTGATTGGGGGGGGGGGGGGGGGGGGGGACAAAAGGGTTCATTAAATGAAAGGGGAACCTTATGAATTGTGCATGCAGGCAGGAGAATTTGCTGCAGATATATGTTGATCATAACTTTCATCAACAATTCGTCTAGTAATTTGATGATATCCATGCCTGCTGGATTACCGGAACCTTAAACCAAAATAAAGGAAATGTCATAATAAATTGTACTTGAAGTCACTCACAAGCAATACATTCTTATTCTCTCTGCTCAAACTACAGGTGCTGTCCTCAAATAAACTTTGGTTAATGTCAAGAAAAAGTTAATTGATCTGCTCTCCTACTATATTACTAGGAAGTGCCAGCAAAAGAAGTTTACATTTCTGTCCCCCCCCCCCTTTTTTTGTCCCATCACACTCATTCGAATAAGATACCACATAATAAATTTTAATGCAAGGCAATAATCTTGTTTCAAGACAAAAACTTTGATAATAAATCTTAATAAAGTATTGTTCATGTTTTTGCTCAAACAAAACCAACACAGTCCTGCATTATTGTATATATTTATTTCAGTAATTTGTGGCATCAGTGGTCTGAAGTACCGTAGGTTTATCCTTAGCATCAAGTGGCTGGTCGTCAAGATGAAGAATAAATAGGAAATTTGCATCAGCATCAATTTCTTGACAGACTATAGACACCAGATTTTTTGAAAAAAAAAAATTCATGGATACCATGAACATAGAATGTCTTTGTTGACTGTTTTTTTTTTTTTTGTTGTTGATACATTGCTTGAGTGATAGGGTCTATACAACCTTTATTACGGTGTCAGACTGAGGTCTTATCCTCGCAGCCAGGAGATATACGATGATGAAAACCTGAGTGCGTGGTTAGGCCAATAAAATACAGGAGGAAATTACAATTTGTATTATGGCTTGGCTTTGTGAGCAATCTTTTTTTGCTCATTAGAGGAACTTATTTGGGGGTATACAACTGGGCCAGACAAAACAACCTGTAATGCACTACTTTTACCAAGTCCTACCAAACAAAAGCACACAGGAAAATAAAGCAATAATGGCATGCCACATATCACTGTACACATTGTTTAGGTTGTTCATTTGTTAAAATTCACATCAATCATCTGCGTTCCGGCAACATTAGAGTAATAATGTACCTGATTGCTGTTTTGTGGCTGTGCTTGTATTAGATATGAAAAAAAAAAATGATTCTGTGGATTGTTGCTGTTGTTGTTGTTGTAGAAGATCAGCTAGTCTCATCTTCAGGAGTTATGACCAAGTTTATATTTAGTGGTCTTGCATGATGCACTGTTGGTCCAAATTCTACCCAAATTTGGATATCTTTATTTATTTTTTTTTTTTAGTGGTTTATTCCCATACAAAATCTTTGTCTTTGAATGATCATGTTTTGCAAGGAAACTGTCTTGTCTGTGCCACTCGGAGGAGAAAGATTGACAGATTTTTTTTTTTTTTTTTTTTGTGTGTGTGTGAAGTGTTTCCTTGTATTTTAAACAATTCAGTACCATATCTTGGAACTGTGGTAGAATTCTATAGTGAAGACTTCCCAATTCCCAAATGTGTGAATATGCAACAAAGAAATAGAGAATTAAAAAGAGATCATAGATAGAGAGAGAGAAGAGAAGAGGAAAAAGTAAAATTTAGCAAGAAAAAGAGAGAGAGAGAGAGAGAGAGAGAGATAGGGAGAGAAAAGAAAGAGAAAGTGTTAGAACTGTGATATAAAGTAATGATGTAAAGTAAATGTAATGCCTGACACTGGGACAGAAAAAAAAAAAGAGCAGAAAGGGGGCGGAAATGAAACATGATGGCAGGGTTTTGAGAATGAAATAAACAGTGCATTACTGCATTCTCTGTTTGTGCAGGATTGTCAGTCCATGATATATACTCTAATTCTTCTTTTGTCTCATTCTCTCTCCAATGTGGCAAATATTTACCCGTTTCCTTTTTCTCGCTGTCATGGTTTTCGCACCCGAAACTGGAAGAGCAACAAAGATCTCGCTCTACTTTAAACCCTACTTACGTCAGCAGGTTTGTGTCAGTTTGGCATCTGCCCCAGTATTGAGTGATGCTGTCAATACGGCCACAAAACCCCAGACCTCATTTTGGGAACAGAGCAAGTTTTTTAAGATATGTATTAAATTCAAACATGAATATTGATTGATGTGGACTACTTGTTTGGGAATGTCACAGCAACTCAAATCAATGCTGTATGTAATGCAGCTATCATATTTGTTACTCATGCTTTTTTTCTCTCTTTAATAAAAAAAAAACCTTATAAAAGATATCTTTGCAGTGACTGTAGAACTGGTAACATGCTTTGTGTCCTTGATGATTAAATCTGCATTGCTTTTATTATCAGAATGTGACTCCAAATTTTAAGGATGCAATCTATGGTTTGTGCATGAACTTGTTCAATTACCCTATTCGCCGGCGATTAGGCTGCAACGCTGGATAAGCCGCATTCCGACTTTGGTGATGGAAAACAGAAATAAAAAATCTAAGAGATTTTTATTCTGGTCAAAACTTCGCTACATGTACTTTTCTACATTATTTTTCTCTAGTATGAACATGATATTGAGAAGAAAAATGAAAAAAAAAGGAGGAGAAGAAGAAGAGGAAGAAAAAAAAGATTGTGGATATACTTGAGTGAAGACAGCCCAATGTGTTTGTATCTTGGTTTGCAAGATTCTCAGAGAAATGTTTTCATTCTGTACAAATTTGATTGCTGTAATTTCATATAGCAGATGCCCCTCAAATGCCATGGATGGTACATATATTGATTGGTGCCAGTTCCACAAATATGGCATTTCGCTGCCGTTTCAAGAAGTGATGTCATACGTAATGTGTTGACAAGGTTTTTTTTCTTTTTTTTTTCTTTTGAGTGTAGGCAAAAAAGACCAACTCAAGCAGATTGCTTCAACTCAATAAGAGTGGTTGATTTGGTAGTACACTTCATTAAACCCTATACGAAAATGATGGAAAAATGCATTTAGCAATCAACCTGCATAGGCTCTCAATCTTACTGGGGCTATGGACTATTTATGAAAGGGTTTGGGAAAAAAATCTTTTAGTACTAGTGGCATTTAGGATGGAGAATGAATCAAATTTTCTATCAGAAGAGTAATCATTGATGATTAGACCTACATTCTTCAAGAATTGCTATTTGATCTGTTGAATTTCTTTTTCTTTTTTGTCAGTGTATGCCATCTTCATTCAAATGATTGCAAAATTTTCCAGTAAACAGGAAAATCTCTCAAGATGGTGTCCAAAACGTTGATAGCTGTGGGAAAAAAAAAAAAAAAATCGCCGTTGCTTTTTTGGCTAATGCTGTTAATATTCTAAGTAGGAATAAAGCCTTTTAGCCTTCTTTTATGAGTGTTTCCCCTCCTTTCCCTCCTTCTCCTCCTCCTCTTCCTCCTCCTCTTCCTCTTCCTCCTCCTCCTCCTCTTCCTCTTCCTTCTCCTCCTCCTCCTCTTCCTCCTCTCCCTGTCTCCTCATTTCAGCAACTAACATGAAGAGAGCTGCAATCAGACTCAAACAAAATCTAGGGAGAGTTTGTATTTATCGCATCTGACTGTGTGTGTGGTAAATGCATCGAGGAGTACCTACCCATGCAATAATTCATGTTTTATTTCTAAATAGCTCTTCAATGAGAGAGGGATTGGGGTTGCAGTCGTGCTGTAGTGGGCTTCACATTTCAGAAATTCTTCAAAAAGAGTGGACATTGTTACTTTGTGGCGTAATGATACACCTAAATAATTCAGACTCAATTTCTGATGCAAGCAGTGCACATTCTGACCTTTGAGCATACTCTGAAATATTTGCTATTTCAACATCTCCAACACCATACTTGACAAAGTGGCCAATCAGATATAATATGTCTTCTTTATTTTTAGTATACATGTGAAATCGATGTAGTAGGCCAAATAATCAGTAACGTAATCAATGAAACTGGAAATACATCGGTGATGGAAGAAAAAAAAAAGAAGAAATGATTTCATGTAAAAAAAAAAAAAAGTGCTTTGAGAATTCATTTTAATAAAGAACAACATTAAATCATTGATCATTTGATGAACCTACAATGTTTGTTGGGACCAGAGAGTAATTTGAATATTTCTTGTCTATGCTGCCATGAAGACAGACAAATCCTTTGTGTCTCATTGGAGTTGGGACGCTCTGGAACATTTTGCTCTTCTCTAAAGCATCATCACGGTTCCTGCTTGACAGCTTTCTTCCTGTTCATTTAGACTCATTTTTTTTTGGGGGGGGGGAGGGGAGGGGATAAGTTATTTAAGGAAAAGATGGAAATGATGAACTTCTGTATCTGTGTGTGTACATAATATATATATATATATATATATATATATATATATATATATAGTACATAGTATGTACATAATGTGTGTGTGTGTTAGTGTTAGGAAACATAAGCACAAGGGATGTGCATCCTTGCTTTGAATTGTCGTCAAAAAGCTACAAAAATAAGATGTATTGGGATCATGGCTATATGAATTATTGATGAAAAATAGGAGTCAGACACTGATAATGAATAGTTATTTAGATCACTTTCATCTCTTTCTCTATCTCTCTCTCTCTCTCTCTCTCTGCATCACCATGACAACAGGCTGATCTCCTAAATCCTCAGCAAATGAAACGCGGGGGGGGGGGGGGGGGGATAAAGATACGTAGCTCCTGTCAATTGTGCATCTATGTCCCTTTATGGCATATTCCAAAAGAAATTCCAAGTTTTTATCTAGTTTATTTTTCTTGACAATTGCTGTTACTGATGGACAAGAAAAATTTAGGAAGAGATAACCTTTCATAAAGGTGTGCAGATTTTCTTAAAAATGAGAAGCATGAGACTTGGGAATATTCAATCAAGAAATTGTGGAACAGTTCCTGAAGCTGGAACCAGAGTCTTCTGGTGGCATCGTTCCTGGTTACCATGACGACACGTTCTGTATCTTGTCTGAAGGATAATTCCTAAATTATGCGAATAAATGAAGTATAATTAGAATTCTATCAGTAATAATGAAGTACAAGATGAGGAGGGTTGCATATTCCTCGTGCTTTAGGCAGGAGCTTCACACAGGTGGAAGATTCAAAGTCTATTGTCATGATAATGAGTTTGAGTCTTCGAGTGTATATAAAGGAGGTGGATATTCCACGCCTCTCATCTTTCGAAGTGTGAACAAAGGACCTTTCCAACATCACGACTACGTGAAAACAAAGACACCACAGTCATTCAATTCAACAGGCACATGCACTGTGTATTATGTTCGCCCTAAAGGGGCCTTGCGTTTAAATGCCATTATCACTCATCAATCACAATCTCATCAGAAAGATAAACAGTTTCCGTGCGGAACAAGGGGAGGGAATAAGACCTGTTGTTATCAATGCTGTATGTATGCAGCGTGTGGGCGGGACCCTCCTCATCTTGTACTTCATTATTACTGATAGAATTCTAATTATACTTCATTTATTCGCATAATTTAGGAATTCTATCACGTAATACTTCGTACAAGCTTCAGAGGGTTGCATAACAATTCAAAGAGCATCACGGGAACTGTTTTGTATGTCATACAGTACAAATGGCAACTATGAAAGAAAACACAGATGGCAAAATAGCATTCATGTGTATTTCTGAGCAGTTTTAATACTCACACTTCGTTCAGTGAGAACCACGACCAAAAATAATAACATCAGTTGACAAGTTGGATAGCAAAGCGGCAATACAAGGCTGTTACAATAATCTTGGTAATAACATTAAGTCGCTGTATATGTCAGAGGTTATACATGAAGGCACTGTTGTATACAATGTTAAACAAAACACATGTCGCCACATTCAAGTTTATACACAAACATCATTCACGATCGTCTAGGTCCCAAGATTTAGGATAGTGGACGCAAAATTTTGTTCTGTAGAAGGCTTAAAGTAGAACTCCCTAAAGGTTCTGGAGTTTGACCAGTTTGCTCTAGCCATTATTTCATGGATCGAAACACCGTGGCAAAAGGCAGCTGAACTGGCCGCACTACGATAGCTGTGGGCCGAGAAAATTGATGCATCTATCTTTGCTTTGACTAGAACATTCTTTAACCATCTTGCTATTGTGGCGTTCGACGCCTTGTTGTGTGGCTTCCTCCTCGAAAGAAAAAGCTTTGTCTCCTTATTAGCCTGACGAGCCACTTCCGTTCGTTTGAGATATTCCTTTAGAGTAGACAAAACGCAAATTTTTTCATTTGGAGTGTAAGCTGGTAATTCAACCGACTGGGAAGCGATATTCGCCTTGGGTGACGTTGTCTTTAACAAACCCATAATTTGAAAACTTGCACATTCATCATTTACAGTCATGTACGATGTATCAAGAAGACCTAACGTCTGAACTCTTTGAGCTGAAACAAGTGCAGTAAGAGAAATAAGCTTTTCACTCAACTGGAGTAAATCGAGATTTTCATTAACATCTAAGGAACTTAAATAGTCCAAAACCTTGGAAACTTCCCAAGTGCTCGTGTACCTCGGTTTCGGAGGTTTCTCATTAAATATTTCCTTCATCAATCGTATGATAAGCGGATGCTTTCCAACAGAAAAACCATTAATAGGTGGTAGCGCAGATGACAGCGCTGATCGATAACAGTTCACTGTAGAATAGCTCTTCCCCAAACTTTGGGAAGACAAAAAATTAACAACATGAACTATAGTTGGGTTAAACGGATCAAACGATCGTCTATTACACCAATGTAGCCACTGGGACCAAGCAGACTCGTACTGTTTGTTGGTATTTTCCCTCCATGAGCGGGAGAGAAGACGTCTAGCGTCCTCCGAAAAGCCTTCTGCTTCCCACTGTTCGCCGAGATGGTCCAGGCGACTAGCCTGATGTCTGGCAACGTCGTGGGGAGGGGCTCTAGACAACCCCGTGGGAGGAGAATGGGCGGGGCTGTTAATGACTCGAGGAGGATGGGGTACCAGGGCTGGGCTCTCCACAATGGAGCGATGAGCAGCGCCATCTGGCAGCTGTCCTGATGTAACTTGTGCAGGACTCTAGAAAGAATGCAAATAGGTGGAAATAGATATGGGGTTAGCGAACTCCATGATAAAGAAAATGCGTTAACAGCGCATGAAAGTGGATCGCGTTTCCATGACACGAACATCTGCAATTTGGCATTGTGTCTACTAGCGAACAAATCAACATCAGGTGTAAATGACCTAGACAGAACCATCGCAAAAATATGTGGTCGAAGGCTAAGTTCTTTGTTCATGTCCTTTCGAGACAGAGTGTCGGCCTCAATGTTATGAATGCCTGGTATGTAAGAGGCCGAGAGCCAAACATTCCTACTAAGGCACCACGACCAAATTTCCCTTGCGATGCAGTCTAGATTTGGGGTATTTCCTCCCATCTTGTTCACGTAAACCACTGTTGTGTTACTATCTGATTTCACGTGAATGTGTGTATTGGTAATTACATCACAGAGCGCTTGGATTCCTCGATACACTGCGAGGAGTTCAAGCTCATTAATATGCAAAAGTGATTCGTCTTGCCACCACCTAGCTTGAACAAAGGAGCCGTCATTCTCACAAAAGGCTCCCCAGCCTGAATTACTTGCATCAGTGCTCACTGTCATGGATATGTCGGGCAAAACTAAGCATGTCTGAAAACTTTCAATAGGCTGAGAAACCCACCAGGATATCTCCCGGAGCTCCTTTTTCCCCAGCTGGGCATGAGTGTTGAAATTTCCGTTTGATTTCTTAAGCTCCTTTGTCTTGAACCATTCTAATGTGCGAAAATGCAGCCGCCCCGTAGGGATCGCATCAAAAGTGGAAATAATCAAACCAATAAACTTTGCCAGGTCCCTGATAGTAACTCGGTTTGACGATAACAGAATTCGACCGCAACTCTTTAATTTCACCACTTTTTCGAGAGGTAGACTAACTGTCATTTCAACCGAATTTAGCTGAAGACCCAAATAAATCAAAGCCGTCTTAGGTGTAGTACTTGATTTCTCGAAGTTGACTAGGAACCCTAAGTTTTTCAACAATTCGACGGCACATGTAGTATTTTGTGCGCTCTCTTCTTGAGAACGTGCTAAAATGAGAATGTCATCCAAATAAATAACTGCACGAATTCCCTTACATCGAAGGGACGAAATGACAGGTTTCATGACTTTAGTGAATACTCGTGGGGCCGAGCATAGGCCGAAAGGTAAACAATTGAAACAGTAGAATTTTCCATTCCACGAAAAACATAGAAACTTTCGATGCTCATCAGCCATTGGAATTGTGAAATAAGCGTCTTTCAAATCAATTGTCGTTAAATAATCGTATGGCGATAACAGTTCCTTAACATCTCTGAACGTTTCCATTTTAAAATGTTCATGTTTTACAAAGGCGTTCAGGTTCTTCAGATTGATAATTGGTCGGAGATCTCCTGATTTTTTAGGAACTGTGAATATAGTGGATAAGAAGGCAACGTCTCCCTTAGCAATTTCGCTAATTGCACCTTTCTGGCAAAGCAAATTGACTTCTTTTTCGATGGCAGCTTTCTCCTCGTGGGAGAAAGGAAAAGAAAGGGAGCTTCGTGATTGTTTGGGAGTAGAATCAAAATTGATTTTGTAGCCAGTGACAGCATCAATTACCCACTGATTGGATGTTATAGCCGACCAAGCGTGTCTGAAGAACCTGAGTCTTCCTGCCTGGAATTGTTGATGTTTTGAACTTACTAGTTTTTTGAAGAGTCGTCACGGGCATTTCGCTGCTGGCCAGCAGTCTCCCGAAATCTCGGAGGGGGAGGACGAGAGATCGTGGCAGGCCGGAACGATCTCTGTGGAGGTCCGTGACGGTTGCCTGACCGCGTATCGCGGTAGTTGTCATACGGGCGAAACGCCGGACGTCTGCCACTCGTGAGGTTGCCGAAACGGCGGCGGTATCTACCTACTGACGGGGCGATCTTCTGCCCCACCAAATAGGTATCTCCCACTGATTTCAAGGTCGCCGAAAGGTCACCACCGAAAAGTGTCTGACCCACTGGCACGGTTCGGCTGCAAATTCCCCGATACTTTGGGTTGAAAGATGGCTTTAAATCTTCTCGACGCTTCATCGAGATTTCATACGTGGCGTGTCCCGCCAGCGTTATCCCATCCAGCGCCAATCGTTTGACGCGGCTCACATCAACTGCCCTCTTGTCGTCGGCAGCATCATGAAGTTCTGCCAGGATATGGGCGTAAGGGATCATTCCTCGCACTACGGCTTTTTGAAGTTTTTGGGCTCGAGAGTCGGCCGCTCTAGCTCTGGTAGGAATGGACGCCCATAGCTGTTCATCGACACGGGGGGCACACAGCGCCGGGGCGTTTGCAGGCGTCAGATATTGCTTATCCAGTTTTTCAAGACACTCAGTCTTTGGTGGCATGGTCACGGCTTTTGTTAGCCGGGTAGAAAGTGCGTCGAAAACGGGCTTTCCAAGCACCTCGGGGCCATGACCATATAATTCGTCGTCAGAGTCAAAGCCAGTGTTTTTGTTCACTTGTGCAGGGGAGAAAATCTCAAGGTCCGCTTCTGGGTCATAGCTGACCTGACGGCTGGGGGACGACACGCCTGATACAACAGACGACTCCGCAAAGATGCTTAACAAGTCATCTTCATCATCCCGGCTACGCCGAGGATGCCCGCCGGCAGTTTGGGGCACATGCTTCGCATGCTGCCCGGCGGGATGTTGAGCGTCAGATGGTTGGTTCTCCATTAAAGCTGCCAATTGCGTTTTTAACAGTTCGAAATCCGCCATCGACGGCACAGCAGCTGTGGACGGGACTGGGCCCGTCGACTGTCCCCCGACTTCCGACATATCCATAGTTGAGAAACTGCGTATGATAAGATCGAAGACGTAACCTCCTGCCGTTCACACAAGAAAAAGATGAGAGGCGTGGAATATCCACCTCCTTTATATACACTCGAAGACTCAAACTCATTATCATGACAATAGACTTTGAATCTTCCACCTGTGTGAAGCTCCTGCCTAAAGCACGAGGAATATGCAACCCTCTGAAGCTTGTACGAAGTATTACGTGATAGAATTTACCTCGAAATGGAAAGTTACTTTTAATTACAGTGAGGGAGGAAAGCAATGAATGGTGCTGTGAAACTTTTAATGGTATGGGATGTTTGATAAAATTGATACTGGCATACCAGTCCGACACCTCAAAACTTCATATTTTCTCTTCAACCAGTACTCTACTAACTGCATTTCAAGAACATTTTATCCCCCCCCCCCCCCCCCCCCCGACGAAGTGAGTCAATTCTTTCCTTTAAAAGTGACGGTGAGAGTCATAATGTAACAAACAAGAATCCCTTTGAGCCACCATTTATTCTAATAGTCATAATTTTTCTTCTCTTTTTATATTTTTCTTTACATTCATCAAACTGTTTATTTCTATTTTATTTTTAAGTGAATTTATATTATCCTTAAAGCACCAGCAAATGATCGCATTATTCTTCTTTCTCCCATTGAACAGCTCAGTCACTTGAGATTTTTTTTTTTCAATCTGATATCATGAAGTTTTGTGATATATAATATTTTTGCAGAACACTAAAGGGAATATCATTCCAAGCATTTATATCTATACTCTGTAGAGTGTCAAATTGAAAGCATTTAGATCCTGAAATCCTAACTCTTTTTGTGAGAGTGGGAGGCAGCGATTTATGATTGTGGCATTCGTCTGATGTTATCTTTACTTGGTAACTATGGCGACAGCAATAAAACATCTCCCTAATCCTGAAAGGCAAATGAAGTGTCTGAAGAATAAAGCTTCCATAATGCTGTCTGTCAAATGGGAGTTTTTTATTCTCCCGTTTGAATAGGGTTTTAGACTGAGGAGGTGGATAATTCTCTAAACTGATTATGTGTGCACCAGAACGCTGTCAGGGGGGTGGTTTTCTTTGCTGCCAAGTTCTTTCCTCCCTCAAGGAGTCATTTGACGAGAATTTAAAATTCCAAAAATTGTGAGTGATGTTATAGAAGCTGGAGCCATAGCAATCATCTTAATATGGTTCAAGTTTCATTACCCCCCCCCCCTTACTGCTTCAGGAAATGTAGCTTTTCCCCTGTAACTATAAATGAGGGAGACTTTATTATATGTGATCCGCTACAACAAAAAGATCCAAAAGTTGGTGAGGTTGATTGTCTGAAAATGACATGACATTATTCCCTTACTCTTCTGCTTTAATTTCATATATAACATGACTTGTAAAAGTACTTGGTTGCAGAGATATCAATGATTTTATGAGAGCATGTCAAGTGGTCTAGGAAATCAGCACTTCAAGAAAACCACTTTCAAAGTTTTCCTTCCAACGCAATCGTGCTCGAGGGGAGGTAACACAGTTTTCTCCTCTTGACAATAGAAGGTACGCTCTTAGCAACCTCCACAATGTTCATCCAAGCTTAACACCAGTGGTCTACGCACATTCAGTCAGTAACCAGGATGCCACACACTGACCAATAAGATCACTTCCTCGTTGCTGGGGCGTAGTCTGTCTGCGGCACTAAATCCAAATCTTCAAACACATTTCTGTTCTGTTGAAAGTCAGAAAATCATGGCCCAGAAAACGTGAATTTCTTGCCTTTCCTTTGATCATTCAGCTTTTAAATTTTGGCAGTTGATAGACGAAGCATCAGACTGCAAAAATTATGTCAAAAGCAGAAATTTGAAATTTGATGATTTTGATGACCTGACTTCAAATTCGATTGTCTGTGCTGAGCCGTCAGAAACTTTTTGATCATTTTGCTGTAGTGGGTCACATATTGCATATTAATACAAAAAAGTGTTGTGTGGGCCATTCACACTGCCAGCACAGAATGGTAACAGCAGAAATTTCCCGAAAGTTGGGAGAATGTTGCTGGGCAACCGAACTGAATCAAGCTGGAAATGTTGACTGAAAAATTAAAAAGCAGAGTGCAAATTTGTTGCTGTTGTTGTTGTTGATCTAACATTGTGTGACATTTTACAGTGGAAACACTAACCACAGAAAAGAGTGTCATATGTGTCACATGCCTTCATTACCCCGTGGGCACAGGCTAAATGTAAAGCTAGTTGGCCATTCTCTCGTTACAATACAGCTGCTGGAGCACTCTCGCGACCAATCACGCTTCTTTGTTTCGCTGCCATGTAAAATTGAAGACTCAGACAGGGCAATATTGAAATGTCGCGATATTTCGCAATGAGAATGAGGCCCACTTTCCCTCTTCGAGTTGCAGTGGTATTATGTCTTCTTTGGAGATTTGTATTTCTGGTGACACGTCTTGATGCACCTTACAGCCAGGTGCATAATCGTGCAACATGAACTGTGTATCTTCATGTGAGGATGTTCCTTCGATACCAGTACGACGAAGTGTGTAGCGATCTTCAGCTGGGGTTACCAGCATGCTGAAGGGAAGATGTTTCCTTCATGATAACGCCAGAGATATCCCTGTGAATGAAAGTAAAGTCATCAACAAGACACACACAGTGAGGATGGATAAGGGGGGAAATGCCTCCATTTTTCATCAGGAGTTTGCATGCCTCATCCTTCATCCACGTTGCCATGGTTACAGAAGACTCTCCCATGCATGCGTCCATCATCCTTTCCACAAATTGAACGGACGGACAGAAGAGAGTTTTTTGTATTGGGAGAGATTATTTGTGACATTATGTGGATGCAGAAGAGAGCTGTGGGAGTTAGTCATAAAAATGGAGTAAGATCATGATTTATTCAGAATTGCATTGTACACTAGCAGTAGCCTTATAAGGACAGCATCTAGCAGAAAACTGTTTAACCCATTGAGGACGGGCTGATTTTGCTACAACATGCATTTCCCATAGACACTTACCAAAGTATACTCGGGACTCGTCCTCAGTGAGTTCATACAGTGGAGGACTGAGCTGATATTGAAATTTTATCCAGCGTTCTGTCCTATAGGACAAACTCTCTACTTGATTGTTTGTATCACTAAACTTTTCCAGATTTCCTCTTTGAATAAAATTGTTCTCATTAGCCGAAAACAGAAACTTCAAACTTTTGTCGAGGTCATTCCTCTTTTGTCACGCAGTGATTGCGCATTAGATAGATTGCGTCATATAATTAGATTTGTGGTGGGAGACTGATCTATTGAAATTGATTATAACCAGAAGTGAAAAATCTCTCTATACATATATGTATTGATGTTTGTAAACTAAACCGGGCTTTTCATAATGTTTGCATCTGTTGCCATCATGTAGTGATTGTTGTTGTGCCAATTAGATTTTTTTTTTCTTTAATTCACATAAAGTGCTCTCTCTGTCTATCCAAGTCATGATGCCATACGATTGATTTTCACATAACGTAGGAGGAGGGGGCGGGGGAAATGATGAAGATTGGAGTAAAAACTCCTAAATTGTTAGCTTTTGAGATGGATTGGCCAAAAAGGTCTTCCAGTTTTAGCATGGTGGGTATTTTGCATCGACGGAAGATGATGACGACAGTGTGTGGGTGTCCATTGATGAATGAATCAGGGGGTTGCGAATCTGTTTGCCGCCGTGGCGCCGCGATAAGAGTGCAGGCAACCACGGGCCGCTTTCTCCTGTACAGTAGCAGGTGAACAAACAGGTTGTTTTGTAATCCTAGTAAATCTGCTTGCATCGATGTTAGGATGGGTGCATGTGTGTGTGTGTGTGTGTGTATGTGTGTGAGAGAGAGAGAGAAAAAGAGACAGAGAGAGAGAGAGAGAGAGAGAGAGTAAGAGGGTAGATGCCATCTGTGGTAGGGCAGTCAGCAGATGTCAGAACTTCACAGTGAAGAAAGTGGCGAGAAGCTTCCAGGTTCAAGCCTCGCTCGACAACAGTGGGATGGTCTCCCTTTTTTCTAGATTCCACTAGATCCTTCAGACCTTCTAAAGCAAAAGTCTGTGTATGCTACATCCTGACACGCACAAGTGTATCTATATGCAGGAATTTGATTCTCTGCTATTGTACACATTTTGTAGTCTATTGTGCTGGTAATGTCCTTGAAAAATCTTAAGGGTGTAAAGTTGCTCCAATACAGGAATATGAAGATCAGTCCCAAAAATGCCTAAAATTACAAGTGACTTGATCTAGTGAGGCTAATCATCTAGTGTTATGGATTGCAGTCACGTTCCCCTACCATACTGTTGGTTTGGCCATGCTTGTTGTTCATGCATACATGTACTGTATGTACCATACTATACTGTGGCATACCGTACTAAGAATATGACTTGACTCCTATTGTATATCTGAATTGGAAAGGCACGCGTATGATTAGGTGTATCAGGAAGCGAGATGATATCGATAGAAATAGAAAGTATTCGACAGAGAAATACGTAAGCAAAGGAAATGTAAACATGCCAACGGGCGTATATCCACAGTTACAAGTAAGCGAGCTCACTACTACTCACTACTACTCACTACTGCTCACTACAACATGGGCGATCACATGTGGACATTATAAATGGATATTTCCCAGTCGTGGGTACTTTTTGTGACGAGCAGGAATTTTCTTTAGGGTACTGTAACTTTGTGTTCTTACACTCCTCAAATATGCATCCCGGAGGAGAGATACTCTTTTAATTGTTGGACATTACTCTCGTTATAAACAAACAGTACGTTACAGAAAATAGAGGCACTATCCATTAATTCAGAATGACAGTGATGGAGACTCAGTAAATGTCATCACCTAGGATGCACCGTTCTCTAACCTGTTTCTCTTTGCAGACCAGTATGCTTCCTTTTGATAACATCTTCTTGTATTCACGCCCTCGGTACATTTAGACGCTGCCTCAGGCTTTTTGATATTCCTCTTCTTGAAATCATCTGCATTAATACTTTGCTGGTTTTTAGTTGGTGCAGTGAAAGAATTGCATTTGCCCTTTACCCATCTAAAATTATAATTCTTGATAAAAAGTGTGAACAAGGTGTAAAAGTTGGTGCATTCTCAGGTCAATGCACACAGTTGATTGAAAAGGGACCATAATATACAGAATATTTCTAACAAGTGTTTTTGTTTGAAGTGCTCAGTCAATTGTGAAAGAGATGAGAGAATCCATTAGCTGCTGTTTGCTTGTTTTTATTTTCATGTTAGGGCATTGAAATCATGGAAAACAGTAGTCCATAATTATGACTGTTACAGTTCCACTTTAATCATATTCATATGCACACCTTGCTTTGTAGCAGAGAATTAAAAAAAAAGGGGGGGGGGGGAGATGTACATTACAATATTCTGCGAGGATGAACTATTAATGATGTAGTTTAATAAACCCAGGCTGGGCAATTTTGGGAACTTTGTAATGTATTCTACTTTATGGATACTATTTTCAAGTGATGCAAACAATTTGAAATTCCTACATGTTTTGCCTATTTTGTGAGTCTTTTTTGGTGGAACCAGCCTCAGGTACTGTTATTTGTGGCAAGTTAAGACAAAGTACTAGGAAAATCTTAGTACTTTTTCAGAAAAAAAAAAATTGTGTTCTTCTCTTTAATATGCATAATGTGTGAATGCATTACAAAAAGTCCATTATCATGCCTTCTGACAAAGATCCACATAATATGATGTATTATCAATGATACATTTTCATGTTTAAATAGTAATACATTTTTGTAGATGGAACATTATGCAAAACATGCAATACATTCATTTGCTATGGAAGGGGTGTTTATAATTATGTATTTTCCACAATGTACTGCGTAGGTCTGGCCCCTGTGAGGTTTGCTGGTGGACAACTCCTGCTGAATTGAACGTTAGCATGACTATGAAGAGAGAATTCATTTTACATATCAGTGCTGAAATGTGGCATCCTGTAATTTGTGCCTGACCCTTTGCCACGTTTGTATCCTAGAGATGATTGCCAATATTATCCTGTCCCACTAATCTTAGTTTGGACTGCAGTATGAACTTGACACTCATTCATTAATTGTATCCTGGCTGCCGCCATAGCAACTGCAACTATCGCAAACCTCTATATTAGATTGGCTTCTGGCGTCTTTCTGGGTCATGTTACAGCAAATCTCAGACCAAATTAGGTGAACTTTTGAGATTTTCCGTCGTCTGATGGAGCGGATTACTGCGCAGTGTAAACAGAGGACATACGCTTAAACTACAAGTAGAAATTCAGAGATTCCAAGGTTGTCGCAGCTCTTGTAGTGTGGCATTCATTATGGGTGTAAGCAAATCTGAACTGAGCTGCTTCCACTTTCCATCTTAAGGGTTGTAAATGATAGCAGAGCTGCAATGGAGTAGACAGTATTTTGGAGGCAGAGTGTAGCAGAGCCTGTCATAATGGTTTATTCTGTGCACTAGTCATTGTTATAGACGTGCCTAGCTTTTTGGGCATCTTGTCGGGGGGGGGGGGGGGGGGGCTGGAGGGAGACATCTTTTTGGAGGATGGAACGCTGCCCCCATCAGAATGAACACAGGAAGAAGATAAACACACTTAGCTGCAATCTGACCAGCTGCTCGCGGCAGCACCGTCTTTTTTTTTTTTTCACACCCTGCACTGCATCTCGTCCTTTATTTCGGTGACATCGCGCGCCGATCCAGCTGCCACAATAAAGCCCCAGCGGCTACGATACCCTCCGCTGCTCTGCAAGGGAATTTGAGTTGATTTGTTGCTTGCTCGATGGAGAGAGCTGAGCCTAAAAATAGTCCCGGGGTGGCAGGGGGAAGAAGGGATACAGGGGAATAGACGACAACCTAAGGATTGAGCTGGGATGAATTATGTAAAGGTGTCAGTCGGTAGTAAGGCAGAGTCGTTGCACAGGGCATCAAAGAGAATCACAGTATCAAACCCAAGCTCAGGGCTTCGATCTGCTCTCTCTGTCTTTCTATCTTTAATTCTGGTAATGAATCATTGATGATATGAATCTTTTCTTCTTTTTTTTTTGCCATAAAATGTCAGTTGGCTGCATGCTAGATTTCTTTACCTCTTTGATACCTATGGGATGCTCCTTAAGGCATTATGTTTGTGAATCTGATATTCGTCATCCATACTTCCTAGATTTCTTTCTTTGATAAGTAGTAAATATGTCTACATGTACACATGACTATTAGTGCTGTGTATGTGTATGTGAGTATTATGTAAATGATATATATAGGACAGGCATTGTGAAAGGTCATAAGTGAACCAGTTGCAACTTCTTACCTCTGAATTGTAGCAATTGCCCATAAAATACCTATGGTACATGTATATTCATTCTTTTAAGGAATGGGTTTGTATATATACCTTTCAATGCAAAGGTTCTTTAGTTGGTTAAGAAGCAGACAAAGTTTGCTTTAATACTGTATATGCCATTTATTTTGCGAGTCTAAATTTTCGTGAATCGGGAATTCCCGACGATTTTACGAGTTGTTAAATTTGCGAGCATGGAGTCCTGTATTGAACGGAGAAATTGACACGCGTACGTCACATTTACATCGGGAATAGAGTCTATATTTTTGTGTGTCTTTAATTTCGTGAATAGCACCCGACTCATGAAATTCGCGAAAATAAAAACCTCACGAAATATTTGGCGTATACAGTAGTCCAACACATAGAGTTTCCTGTGCTCCATTTTGGACCCTCCGTTTCATGCTTGGTAGGGTTCCACAGTGCATAACAATTTCATGCTCGTTGATCTAGTTGCCTTGTGCAAGGCTTTCACGCCTTCATAATGAAGAATCCTAACCAATAAGCAACATGAGTCTCCTTTTCATCTGTGTGCACCTCCGTTGCCATGGCAACTTGCAAGGAGATGCTCGAGCGACGAAATGGTGGCGTGTGGTAAATCACTGCCAAGCACTCCAACAGAAGAGGAAGCCCAAGTTGACAAAGGACATGAGCAAAGCCACAACAAATCTGTCTTGGGGTGACACTGCCCAAGGGCCTCAATTATTCTCCTTTTTTGTGTTAACCAGGAAGTAAACAACAGTGCACTTGTTCAAAGAAAATACGTTTTTCCGACGATCGGGAGCAGAAAGGTCTCTGCGTCTTGCGCCACTCAAGCAAAACGTGCGAGAATGTCCATGCTTTGTGACAATTTATTCCTTGTTTCTTTGAGGGTTTTTTTTTTTTCAGGATGATACAGTTCTGGTGGGGCTAACTTCCTTGTTTGCATGAGCAATTGCTACGTACATGATTTAAAATGTGAAGGGCCAATTGATGTGGTCTACAATAAATCATACAATGTTTTCCATGAACTCATGAGGTGTAGACATTTTCATCTATATTTTCATGCGATGGCATTTGTCAGATTTATCAAAAGAGCATATGTTTTCAGGAGTCAAAGGGCCTGGGGGTGAAAATGTAATTGGGAAAATGAAATGTACAAAGTTAATAGAAGTTCAGGAAAAAAAAAGGAAGATATTTGTTGACTGGAGCATTGCAGAAGACTATTAAAAATTGGTATTGAAGTGATGTGTGTAATTTACTGTACTGGGGTTTTTATACTCTACGTAAAAGGTGCAACAACAGATATTTATTCAAAGCATTGATATGTACAGTGAAAAAGGAATTTACTGTGTATTACAGGGAGTTTGGGAATTTCCCATGTCACATTTCATCTGGAGAAGCAGATCTACAATGTAGATGCCATCTCCATTTTGTCTCTTTGTGATTTTTTTTTATATAGTTTTTTTTTTTCCAATTTTGCAGACTGTAAGCTCTCAAATGATGCTGTCTGTAGAAATTAACACCTACAATGAAAATGAGAAACCAACAATCTTGAAATGCATGTTGTAGTCACCAGTGATGAGTCACTATTGAAATACAAAAGGTCAATAAGTAATGCCGGGATAAATGCTTGATTAAAAAAAAAAGCAAAAGGTGATATATTTCAATGCATACCTAGACAAAGAAATTTAGACAGGAGGCAGATTAGATATCAATTTTTTAATTTTGACAGAAGTAAAAAAAAAAAAAAAAATCTTTATAGACATTTTTCTTCAACATAAATCAACATAATGGCTGCAATATGGTGATAGGTCACAAATTACAATATGTTCTTATGAAGATCACGAGGGATAAGAAAACCTTCTCAGTAGAGAAATTCTTTGAACAATGAAAACTAAGATAAAAAGCAGTACTTTTAAGTAGAAGACCGCATAATCAAAATATCTCAAGGAGTCATAAGTGTAGAAAGTTGTGATGTTGAAGCAGTCAAATTTTAGTTTTTTTTTTTTTCACTCTAGAACTTTCCAGACTCTTATCTAACTGGTTTGTTGATAAGCACAACTTCTTTCTATAGATGAAGAACAGTCTTTCTCAGTTGCAGCTTTTCTGCCACTCTGATTCAAAGGACTTTTCTCTGGCAACAGAGAGGTTTGGTTTGCAAAGACTAGTGCAGCAGCAAGGTTTGACTTTTTTTTTTTTTTTTTTTTTTTACTTGTGCGATGGTTTTGTGCATTTTCAGTGAATGTGAATGGGGATTGAATATTGATTCTTGATTCCCCGGCATTACCTGGGGGATGGAAGAAAGGCGAGGCGCCCTTTTGGAACTGTTGCAGAAAATGTCATTTTGTACATTGCTTGCCAGATCGCTATAGCCACCCAAGTGTTAAGGTTCTCTTGCCCTGCTGTGTGAAGTATGAGTGTACACCATTTTCTTGAACCCATGGACATCAGTATTACATTGTTTTTGTATTTTTTTTTCAGTGGTGCATTGTATGCCAAGGAGCTTTTATAAATCAAAAGTATCAAGAGTAAGACCATGATAATATAGTTTTAAGACAACTAGGTCTATTTCTAACCTCTTTTTAATGTCCAGCGGGGGTCATTTCGTTCTGTCTCCTCTGTAAAATGAATGGAAAAACTGCACAATCATGTGCATTTCAGATGTGTACATACAACAGAAAGTGCATTGTTAGTATTTGGGACACATTTTGTTCAAATATGGGAAAGATGAGATACAAGCTACAAACCTCCTGCTTCCGACAAAATATATAATACAGTGAAAATCGTTATAACGAGGTCCGTGGGACCGGCGATATTACCTCGTTATAACCGTACGCATCAAAAACAAAGAAAAGCATTTATAAGCACGAAATCATACCCGTCAATCAAATTTATAAGAACATCTTTTGCGTTGTTATTACACAATTATGGATCGTTATTATTGAGACAATAAAGGGAAACGCGTCAATTCTTTATTTTTCTTCCAAAAATCTCTTCTCATAATAGTTCACATTATGTTCTTGAGAAGTAGGCCTACTTGGCAAGATCATATTCGTGATTCTTTCTACACCTATCTCTTCCTCTTATATCGAACCATTCTGAAAGAATGTTTTTTTTTTTCGTTCGTGAAATACAGTGAACATCGTAAAATGACAACGAACAAAATCAGATTGTATAAAATACGTTTGTTAAGTTTTTCTAAACACCAGCGCAAAATGAGTAACATACATGCGTTGTTTATCGTAACTTGCGAAGTATGTTACGCTGTTGGTGCCCAGCGGGAATGCAATGATTTCATTAATCATTTCCGCTGTAATCCTATACAATGTATGATCGTTGCATCCGAAGGGATTAAAAAATGCGTTCTTTATTTTCTTCCAAAGATCTTTTTGCGTTTTTTACACCCGTTCTTGAAAAATATGCCGCAAGGTTGAATTTGGAATGTTGTGATCCTTTTGTGCAAATCTGTACCTCGTAGACCATTCTGAAAGAAAAAATTCTTCATTGTGAAATGCAGTGTTAATTGATAATGAACAAACGCAGATCTATTCAAACTGTTAAATGAATTTGTTTCTTTTTCTGAACACCAACTCAATTAAGTAGATTAACCCGTTGAGGACGAGTCCGGAGTGTACTCGGGCAGCTGTCTATGGGAAATGCGTGTTGTAGCAAAATCAAACCGTCCTCAACGGGTTAACATGCGCTATTCAACTATTTTTACGCTACTGTCATTTGGTGGGATTGCGATGATTTCATTAATTATTTCGGCTGTAATCATACACACTCATATTTATATAATCATTTGTTACATGACAATGAACAAACGCAGATCTATTCAAACTGTTAGATGCGTTTGTTTCTTTTTCTGAACACCAATTCAGTTAAGTAGATTAACATGTGATATTCGACTATTTTTGTGCTACTGTCGACCGGCAGGATCGCTATGATTTCATTAATTATTTCGGCTTTAATCATATACACTCATAATAGTTACTAGCCAGCAAAACAACTGGAAGTCGGAACTAAAAATGGAAAAGGCATAATGATAAGTTGCACACCCATTTCAATATTATTGTCCATTTTGGCCACGAGTGTTGCTACATGAAAAGTTTTTGAATGCGTTATATTTTTTTTTCTCTCGTTGCACTGTGGTCTGACCTATCACGCAGGCGTATCTCGCGAAAAACAAAATCGAATGATTTTATTCAATAACTTAGTAGGAACATCGGAAGGTATTTCTGTGTCTTATCGCGTGGTTAAGAAGAAAACATGAACTACTCTGCAAAACGGGAAAGAGACATGGATAGCATGAATTTGGTTTTCAATGTTCCGTTTGTCGCGTGTTTGAAAGCGGGAAGTCAGGAAATGGAACCTCACAAAAAAGAAAATGGAATGATTATGATTATGAATGTGGTTTAACATGGAAAGAACGCTAGGCCCTACTCTGTTATTCGTCACTGATAATGGGCAGTAAAGAAGGATAACGGTAGGACTGAAACATGTTTGTTTCCGAGTCTTCTTGCTTCAGATAGTACATGTAGGGACGGGCACTTGTGCAGTGCATTACTGCATTCTACACATACGTAAAACGGGGATAGCGTGAAATCGCTTTTCAATGTTTCGTTCGTGGCATGATTGAAAGCGGCAGGTCAAGAAATGGAACCTCGTTATATCCGATCAAATTGCTTATGTTTTTCTTTATCATGATGCACCAAAAATGTCCTCGTTATAACCGAAATCTCGTTATAA
This sequence comes from Diadema setosum, assembly GCF_964275005.1. Lineage (NCBI taxonomy): Eukaryota > Metazoa > Echinodermata > Echinoidea > Diadematoida > Diadematidae > Diadema > Diadema setosum. Next base: position 4,451,170 of record NC_092692.1, on the reverse strand, counting down.
CCGGTTCGTTCTGCCATAGGTTTACACGCGAAGGAAAACGGGACCGACGCGATCACCTCGTTATAAGCGGTTCCTCGTTGTAACCAAACTCGTTTTAATGGGGTTTCACTGTATTGGAACAGGAACAACTTTTGAGGGCAGAAAAATAGAAACAGGACCTAAACAGGAAGTAAATTGTTGTTACAATTCTTTTCTTGTAAAACTTTTCTTACAAAAAAAAAAGGATATAGGATTATATAATGCAACACTTCTAGCTTCAGGCCCCTTTTGTTTGACAAGATGTGTTTGATGGCGGTGAGTTGGCTCAGTCGGTAGCGCGTCTGCCTCACGATCACGCGGCCCGGGTTCGAACCCGAGTCTGGACTGAGCAATGTTGTGTGTAAACATACCGTCCCCTCTAGCAAGAGGCAAAACACTCTGTCCCTCGGATAGGACATAAAATGGAGGTCCCGTGTATGAGAGAGTAATAACTCATGCACGTAAAAGATCCCGCTTCATTCATTCATCGCAAAGAGCAGGGTGTCTTAACCCGGTGAAGTGGTCCCACCTCACATCCAACTGGACCCCATGGAAGACCAGCTTAACGTAGCTGAATATGGGTTATCCAGCATCTTCGCAGATGGAAATTAACAAAAACAAAACAAAATAGTGTGATGAATGTTCAGAAAGTGCCGCATCATTGTTTTTGTTTATGATCAAGAACATTTTCATGTATCGCAAAAAGAGTTGAACTCATAAAGTTTGATCCTGACTAGCCTTGCTTCATTCTCCCTTCTCATAGTGAAGCTCTGATGCATGCATTTGTGATAGATTGCATATGTAAAGTGTAAAAGGAGAAGAAAATGGATCTCCGCTCACAAATGGCTAAAAATTGATGAGAGACAGCAATAGAATCACACTCTTTTCCTCTCTCTCGCCGAAATCAGGCGGGATGCTACACTCACAGTCAGCCAGCAAGATGAAATTCAAATGATTGATGAATAATGTATGTTTCAGTATCCCTTACCTGGGGTAGATTCAGTCGAGATGCTTTATTGTGATGTATACCCTTTCCCCACTTGCCTGGTTAAGTGGTATCAGAAGTGTTTAATCGAATGTGTTGTGTTTTTCTCTAACCCACTTTTCCCTCTTATCCAATCAAGTTCCTTCTGAAAGTAGTGCTTTTTTTTTTCTCTTTCGCATTTACTGCTTTCCTCCATCTTGTTCAATGATATGAACGTAATGTACGATGTACGTGCACAACAGGATACAATTTTGCCTCAAATTCTGTCATAAGTGATATTATGGTGGTGTATATATGTACACGTGTATGTTAGTGTGTGTGTTGTGTTTGTGTGTATGTATGTGTGTGTTAGCTCATATTTGCCACACATCCTTGTCGAAAAGAGAAATTGGTATCAGTATTAGTTTCTACAACATTTCCTGTGGTTGTTTAGTCCCTTTGTCGACAGAGAGCTCCCCTGACCATCATTTTGTATGTGTGTGTGTGTGTGTGTGTGTGTGTGTGTCTGTTCTTAAATAACTGCATGGTTGCTATTATCCCCCTACAAGTGTACATGCCACATTAAGTTCTGTCCATAGGTTTGTTGGTAAAATGTGTGCACATTTGCCTCATTGGCATTGGAAGGATGAAATAACTTATCTCACTTGGATAGTGCATGACAATATTTGCTATGCACAAGATTGGATATATTGATCTCAATGCATCTGAAAGGTATACCTAGAGGCCGCATGGTACAATGTACATGTAGTGTACAGAGGAAAATTGTAACCTTGTATTTCATTTTTTTTTTATCGTATACATTATACTACTGATAATACCATCCCCAATGTTTCACTCATAGTATCTCTATCAAAGGGATTTTTTTTTTTTTTTTTTATACTGGTACTGTTTTAGACCTTGTGACTTTGTAACCTGAGACAGTAGGTAGATGTGCAGTCAATATCAACATCTTATCTTTCTCTAATTACAGTACTGTGTATAACACTGGGAGTCAAGCTGTCACACATACTTCGAAGTTTATTTTGTAGTGTTTATACATGTACATGCACAAATATGTGTGTACTACAAATGTGACATCATCATTATCATATATTGAATTGGAGTGATTAGATGTGTCATATTTTCTGATGTAATGGTTGCGCCTGTGTTTTAACCTCACCATGACTTTCACTCAGTTTATTTATTAAAAGAGAAAAATAAAAGTTATTCTTAGTCATAACATACATCTGGTGGCCTCCTTCCATTCCAGATAAAGTTAGTTCAGAGTATGTCATGCGTTAGACATTACAATTGTTAACCCGTTGAGGATGGATTGATTTTGCTACAACACGCATTTCCCATTGACCCTTGCCCGAGTATATCCGGGACTCGTCCTCAACGGGTTAACGAGGGCACTTTACAACACCCAGGAGCTTGGCGAGGAACTGGAACGTGACTTGCCATTCTCAGTTTCTGAACTTTAAGCGACATGATTTGACATGCCACCCAATGTGTTCTAGAATATTACTTAATGCACTTCTGCTGCCGAAACATATTTAGGATGATCCCCCAACAGACATTAACTGTACTCGTAGACACATTAGCCTAGATTCACAAGGGTAGTTGAAATTAAGCTCGTGGATATTGCCAATTTTGTGAGTGACTGATCACATAAGCACTGTAAAAGTGGAAATTTTCGCCGTGTTGAAATTTTCACGCATTTCGTGCAACCAAAGATTAAAGTGAAAATAATAGCACACAAATATTTGTGCTTGCCATATGTTCCAGTAGTTGATGTCTTGATTTTGTGGAGTTAAAAACTTGCAAAACTTTTCTTACCCGGCTGAGCGCGAAAAATTAGTCCCGCCAAAATATCCACTTTTACGGTTTGCCACCAGATATCCAATGATGAATGTGTGCTGATACATGCTTGGTATACACTGTAAGCCTGTTTCATGCTTGTTTAGGTTCATGGACTAAATTTAAACTTTGGATTTGATATAAATTACCTTTGTGGATACAGGTCATATTATGCTGTTGTGATGTATAAAATGCTCTCCCTATTTCAAGGGGCTGCCAATGGGGAAAAAGTGCCATGTACTGTAAGTTAAGAGCCAAGAGCTTATTAAAGCTGAAAAGATCTAGAAGTACATAAAAAAAAATTAGAATATCGGTCAATGAATGCATGCATGCAGAGATAAGTGGAAGTGTAAATATGTAGGAGATGCAGGGCTGCCAACCTTGAGTGAGAGTTTGGTATGAGACACTGCGAGGGAGCGGAGTGACCTCCCGGCTAGCGCCTGACGGCCTGCTGTGCGGCCGTACGTACGTAGGCCTACGTACTACGTACACAGTCAGTGTATGTAAAGCTACGTAAAGCACACGTCATAGCCATACATGTACTGTAATTTGCCAAAAGTACAAGCTACACTCACGTGGTATAGGTAGAAACCAATCGTAATCCAATAGTTCATCTTTACGCGCGAACCGAAAACGATTATTATTGGTTAAGCTTTACACCCGCGCAAGAAAATCTCGAAATTTTGGGCTTGGATATATCGATATTCGGAATATCAGAGAATTTAGAGATATATTTATTTTTGTAGTCATGCACATTCCATTTTGGGGGTTTAGCGTGAGATTTCGTTTATCAGAGTGAGACAGTCAAAATTGGTTGAATTGCGTGAGTCTCACGCTCAATGCGTGAGGGTTGGCAGCCCTGGAAATGGCACATAATTGTATATTTGTTTAATATTCTAACAGCGAAGATGGAACGTACTGCAATCTGAAAGCTGTCCTGTGCACTGATCCTACCAGGCAGCACGATTTGCCATTATTGCGGTGGTCCGTGCATGCATGCGAATGGTGGATGTGTGATAGATATAGATACGGCAGATTCGCGGGACACTGCAGTCTTATCTATCACGCATTTACCACACGCGTGCGCACGTGGGACACTACGGTAGTGGCAGATCGAGCTTCAAGGCTGAATTGGTGTGTACAATCATATTTTTGTGACTGCCATATTTGTGCTGCAAAGCACCATTGGTTATGGTTTTCCTTAACCTGTTGAGGATGGGCTGATTTTGCTACAACACGCATTTCCAGTAGACCCTTGCCCGAGTATACTCGAGACCCGTCCTCAACGGGTTTATAGCAACCATGGTATCAGTGTATCTCTGTCAGTGGCTGGACTAGAGAATCAACCAGCCAGCAACAGCTCCTAAACCACAAACAGAATGCGATGCCATGCCATGCCATGCCAAATACTCAGAATTTCAGCCTTCCCAGAAAACAAGAATGCGGATTCAGCGGCAAGGATACCACGAATACGGATATTTCCTGCCTAAATCCATTCATGAAGTAGGACATCCTGTGTTTGTAACTAACAATTCTCAACCCTTTGAAAACCTATATTGCAGAATGGATAAGTATAGTAACACAGGATATGAATATCTCACAGCATGGTTGTATCATTCAGAAAAAAAAAATGAATGTGTCTTGTTTGTATTTGGGGGGGGGGGAGGAGGAGGAATTTGACCACATAAAAGGAAAGGTATTTTTCTTGAAACAATACTTGTCGGTTTTTGGAAGCAACCAAGCGGAAAAGGAAAAAAGACAAACACAAAATAAAAGTGAAAGAAGGATATTGCAAATTGCAAACGTGAAAAGAAAAAGGAATGCCTAGATGTACATCCTGCTGCTGACTTTTCGCTAAAATGTATTATGTGATCAGGATGCAAAAAAGGTGGGGGACGAGGGGAATTCCCTCTCAAAATGAACAATCACCTTCTTTTCACTGTATGACAATAATCTCACCTCAGAGCGGAACTGGTATTGCAGCCAAATTAGACATTTTTTCTCTTTTTGTTTGAGTGTCTAACTTACGTTCCTGCCAAACTTGTTAAGTCGTCCAGAAAAATATTTGGACAATGTTCCTCTTTGTCCATTGATAAGGAACCCTTAACTTTGCATAATGAACAGTCTGATTTCCTTCCTTTGAAATTTTTGGTCTCTGACATGGGCATTTACCTCTCTTAACAAAAGGCTGCGACTCGGCATTTTGCGTCTGGTGTAGTTAATGTCATCAGAAAGTTTTTGGCATTGCACAAAGTAGCCCAGGAAAAGTTGATGCAGTGTGAAATGATGCAGACTTTGCCTATTGAAAGCTTTTAGCATTTATTCCATATCATGCCCTGTTTTTCAAAAACAGTGTTTCAAATCTGTGAATAATGATGCCTTTAGACAGTAATCTGTACCAATGGTCTCCTGTGACATCACTGCAATATCCCAGATGTAAGCTTTTTGTGCCTCACTTGGGGGGGGGGGGGGGGGGGGGCTTACCGTACACCCATACCATCAATGGTGTGCTGCAAGGAAGGCTGATATATTACCATCCAATTCCACGCTTATCATCCTCAATTCCGTCTGGCCAACTGAAAATGGCTTCCGCAAGACTCGTTTGGAGGAGAGAGATGAATGCAGATCATGTGCAGCGATTCTGATCTACTTTCCTCTTGACCCCCCAAATTTTACGTACTCCAAGACCGATGTCTTGAGTAGGGGTCCTCCCATCCCCCCCCCCCCCCCCCCACCACCACCACCTCCGTAGACTTGACGTCGTGAATGCTGAAAAGGCAGCTGGTAGAAACAGCGTGGAAATGTCAGCAAACACTGTGCCGTGAGAGGTGCTCTCACTGAAAGAAAGAGGAAGATGTAGGGAGGGGAAATGATGCTGATGCCTTCCTCACCACCCTCCAGGCCAGAAAACTAGTCAACAGGTGGTATCCAAGCAATGGGGTGCTTGATGGGGAAAGGTCATCCATATGTGTGCCATTCAAAATAGATCCGATAAGACGACATGTTCTTCTTTTTGGGGACATACAGTACTCTGGACATGTATAGGAAGCGCTATGTCCAGTGAGAAGAAGGATGAGGGTGCAAGAAAGCTACAATTTCTGTGCAGTGTTATTAAAACTAGCTAATGCTAGCTTATGAGCAGAATTCCTTTGATGATATCTTTATGTCTTTCAACACTGTCAAATCTTAGCCTTTATAAGTCAGCACATGTGATTGGTGTGAAGCCATAAATTTGTTTTTAGATCATACCAAGATATTTCTAATAACTGAAGTGACTAGAATGAGGGTATCAAATGCAAAGGATTTCAAACAGTGTGGTAAATGTGCACATAAGCAAAATTGCAAATGAGAGAAGATCTGACTATAACCATATGTAAGACTGAACGAAGGTACCATGGTGATTGTTGTCACAGTGAGGCAATGTTAGATGACAGACCTGTCACTCATGGTGTACAGTGTAATGGTGTCCTGTCATTTAATCCTTTGACTGTACCATCTATCCCCCCCCCCTAAAAAATATAATCTTACTTTCTGCAATAATAACTTTAAGAATGGTGAATCAATAAAAATGCAATTTCAGCATATGTAACTACAACTTATTACGTATATCTTACAGAAATTCCTATTTGATTTCTTTAGTGGAATCTTTGTAGAGCATGTCAGGGATCTGTTCCCTCCTAGTTCATCCATTGTGCTAACACCTGTGCAAAATGCCAAGGGCATCCAAGTGCAAAACTTGGTGGAATGGACCCATGACATGCTTTTCAACAATCAGCATTTCTCTGTGTAATAATAAAACTAAATTGAACATGGTTTTCTACAAGATGTCGGTAAGAAATGTCTGAAATCGGATTGTAATTTTTTTTGGGGATATACTGTATAGGGCCTTGTTGGCCTTGTACAATGTCCATGGAAATAGTACATTCTCACAGGGAATATGGGGTTAAACTTCATGGGAGAAGTTCTGCTACTGGGGAGAGTGTCTGGCCATAGATGTGATTCTCTTGGAGAGCAGGAAGGCACGTTTCTACCGGTGATGAGGACGCTTTCATCGGTGGCTGGAGAGCTCTTTTGCATCTGATACCCGCTGACGTTCTTCCTCTCTAGGGAAGTCCTGATGCGCCAAGCTGCCGGCCCCGTGATGTAATGACGCTTTTGCGTGTGACGGCTTGATTGTTCTCAGTCTACGCCATGGTCATATCACTTAGTATGGGGGGGGGGGGGGGGGTATCAGCGGGAATAAGCGGCCTAATTGCAAATCACTAAAATGCATGGTGGGTAATTACATGGCTCTAGAAGGACTGCTATGGATTGCAAGGACATTAAAGGCACTTAATTGATGATTTCCTTGAAGCTCATGACTAATTGCGATTTTGAAAAAAAAAATGAAACAGAAAGGGTACTACAAAGTAAATGGTAACATGTTTCACGCTGCTAAACTGTCTTCTAATTTCACCATCTTATATTTTCTGATATCTTCTGAAACACATTCTGTCCTAAATTCAGCACTTTTAAAAGCAACAGAAAGAGAATACTGTTTACCCATCAATCTGCACCCTGTTCGTTCTCTGTTTAAGCCTTCAAGCCTCAGAACCACATATCTATTAAGTTTTGATGCTGTTTTCTCTTTATCATCAGCTCTGCCGGTCATTGCTGATATTTTAGCATGCAGTTATAGAACAGAACTTCTTTTATTTGAATTTTGATTTTGGTCATGTGCCATTGTAAATTTCTGTAGCAGAATCAAAAATCATCTATTAAATCACTATATTCATAACTGAACCTTAAATTGGCAACATTTCAGAGTAAATATTTCTGTTTCAAATTATTGTTGTTCTTTTTATTTTGAAGAGGATTAATGATTCTAAACAGCTCCATCTAATTATTTTTCTACATAGAATATGCATTGAAACTTGGAGTTGCCAATTTGACGAGAACAAGACAGTCATTCCTGCAGCAAAATTATTCCAGGAATCGATTGGTTAAACTATAGGAGAGACAGTGCCAAGCTTCACCATTAAAAGAATTCCTCTCCCTAATAGAAACCTGCATTATTAAATGTATGATAGCACATACTGTAGAGGTGAATGTTTTCACATGAGTAATTTTTCAGGCTCGGCTGGGTAAGATGAATTTTGCATGCGTTTGATTCTGCGGAATCAGGACATCAATTACTGGAACATGCATGGCATGCCGGAAAAAAAAAAAAAAAAATTGTGTGCTTCTTTTTCTGCACTATCTCCTTGTTGCGCAAACTATGTGAAAATTTCCACACTGCAAAAATTTCTTCTCTTACAGAATGTCATTGACAAGGTAAAACAAACATGATACCTCTAGATATTTCATGATCTATTCATGTAATCATTCATCTCCTTTAGGAGATTCCCCCCCCCCCCCCCCGCATGAGGGCTCCATTTCTTTGAGATAAGTGGGATTTCCCCCATCTCTTTTATTGTTGCATCTGGTCCCCATTAAAATATTCACCTAATTGCACGCTCTGTGTGCTAAAATCCCTCACCAGCAATGAAATAAAGAATGTCAATTACTTAGGAGGTGACCAATATCATAAATCAGCTAACAGATTTTTTTTTTTATTTGCTCTTGCTTTTTTCTGTTCTTATCAAGGAGGAGGACAGCTTGACAGTGCAAAAATTATATGTACTCCTTCTTTAGATTTATTGCAGCCATTGCCATAGAAGCAGTTCCATGACCTAGAAGGGAAAAAAAAAATGAGTTGAGATATTGATACTACAAGATGACAACTTAAAGGAAAACAGTTTGAAGCCTTCTTACTTGAATGGGAGGTTTGCTGTGGTGTAACTGCAAAGCTCTGCTGCTTTTTGTCGAGATTCTAGAGATGTACAGATTATTTGATGCACCCTCAGAGAGAGAGAGAGAGAGAGAGAGAGAGAGAGAGAAAGGATGCAGACGCATCACATGATACATATTATATCACAATCTGTAAGCTGATGGTGGCTAATAATAGATGAGATCCGACTGTACAGCTGTACTGCTGCATAATACATGACACATGACAAGCCTTGCATATCATGCAATTTGAACCCACCCATCTCTACTGGGTTTTTTTTTTTGTCTTGTTTAATTACAGAATCAAACATTCATCAAATTCAAGTGCATGTTATAAAAGAATTATGTATTAAAAAAAAATGACTCATAAACTATCAATGTGCCAATAATTCTTATTCCTGGTTTTCCATGTGGTATGGTTTTGACAAAAGAAAAAAATGCATTCATAAATAGAAAATGCCAAAAAAATGACAGTGACTAATACAACATTCATTGCATCTGGGTACAACACTGATAACCATTTGGCACAATAATGCCAAACAAAAGTGGAAAGAAAACTCATTTGAAACTGGCTGTATCACCTTTATGTAGATGCAGCTCTGTGCTTGAATGATTTTATTATTATGAATTGTTATTATGATTGTATTATTAGATATTGTTATAGGCAGAGGTAGACAAAGATCACTTTGATTAGGATTTGATTGTTTTGATTGCAATGCCGGTCACTTTAGTAGCCACAGCTCTGGTCAGCTGTCTCGTTGGATGCAGTGTCATGTTGGGTTTTTCATAACATGTGGCAAAGTGTGTAATGATGTCATGAAGAGTTAAGATGATCAGTGCAGCTACCATATCATTCGCACAATATGCGTCACTGTCCGCGGGAATGTGGGTTCATACAGGGCATGTTCTTAACCCACTGAGGATGAGTCCCGAGTATACTCAGGCAAGTATTTTATTGTTATGCATGTTTTATCAAAATCAGCCCATCCTCAAAGGGTTAACTGAAAGGGCTTTCTTCATGTTAAAAGAAAAATTTAATTTCATATATGAAGGGCTCGAGTTTTGTGCTTCAAAAAACAATTGATTAATTTTTCCTCCCAATATATGCAGCCATCTAGCCAAGATTTTTTGGAAAATCTTGTTCAAATAATTATTTGGAAATGGAATTGTAAATGTTAAAGAACAATAGAATATGTGTAGTCTTGCTTCTATAGAGCTTAAAGGTCCAGTTTACCTTTGGGAGCAGTGATTTCAAAAAAGTTCAAGGTATCACATTTTATGCATATATGTAGGTCTGTTGCATCACAAAACATCCTACCATATAAAATTTTTGCAATAAAGCCTAAAATATAAGAAGATATCAGTGTTTTTCTTAATAAACCGTAACTGTAGACGGTTTAGTCTGGAAACATTCTTATTGTAACTATTGTTCACATTTTGTGTATTTAACAAACTTAACATCGATCATAGGGATTCAAATTTTTACAGTGGTTGTTTCTATCCCTAACTCACATTTTAGAACTATTTTGAAGCACTAATGCTAGGTTTTTGTTTCATCTGCAAATGGTAAATTATGCCTTTAAGTAAAGCAGTAGTCGTATGTTGCAGTTCTTGACAGTCTGAGACTATAGATATAATGAACTCACTGTCAAAGGTCATAAAGATTCTTTTTTTTACCCCATGGTGGTTGCAACTATTGGTGTTGGTGGGTTAGTCTGCGTAATACCGATTTGTGAAGAGCAAAGCCTACAAAAGAAATTATGGTGCAAGAGGGTGTAGCCTGATGGCTGAATTGGTTAACCTCCCTAGCTAATCAGCCCATGTCATCAGACTTTGCTTGTTTATGGACAGACTCGGGGAAAAAGGAGATGTGTTTGGGTGGGCGATGTGTCGTCTGTTTCAGCGTGGCATGCATGCCGCGTGCCAAACGAGATGCAATAGATACGCGCACTTCGTAGCCCAGATTTAAATGGGCCAACGCCTGACGCCATGTGCAAAAGAGGCGGACATGTTAATGTGTACACGTACAGGTACGAGCCAAAGGAGGGTGCACTTCCAGCTGTAGCCTTGGGCACCATTTTGTTTCTTTGTCTCTCCCCACCCCCCTCCCCCTTGAGGAGGGGGGAGGGGGGGGGGGCTAATGGGTAAAGGATAGGATGAGAGGGGCAATGAGTTATAGGAGGGTGGGTGTGGAAGAGAAAGGGGAGGGTAAGAGATCAAGGAGGGTTCATAAAGGTTCTTGCAGCTCTAATGGCCCCCAGACGTTTGGTGGTTACGTTCGTGAGAGGCATACTCTTGTGTTGGCTGTTAGAGAGGGGGTCGTCATCATAGAATGTGGCATGCACTGCTACTTAAGATGTGAACATAGTCAGCAGAACTGGCTGTGTCAAAGCATGAGGTAGTACAGTGCCATTGTAGCAGGAGGATGAATAGAGAAAGAAAGAGAAGAGGGAGAGATGAAGAAAAGTAGAAGAAAAATGAGGGAGGATGAACAGGAGGAAAAGTTGGAAGGAGAGTTTGGAAGAGTAAAAATTGTTTGACATTCATTTTTTTTTTCTATTGAAATGCAAAATGCATCATTTCATTCCTTCAATTAAGTTGCTATCAAGGATTGTTCAGAATCTGCATATAGATATTTTGGGAAATCTGCAATTATCAACATATCGATAAATACAGCACCTCTTCTGATGTCCTTGACTTCTATAACAGATTAAATTACACCAAAGACACACAGAATTCAAAAAGATAAACTGTTGTTCTTTAATTGTCAAGCAAAGACACTACTGATAAACATAGATCAGATATTATCTCTTTGTGTATGCTTTTGTCAGCATAGTTGATCCATAAGTAAAAACAAACAACAAACAAACTTGACAACATTATGATATATCCTCTGTCATCTTGTAAACTGAAATAACAAATTCTCGCAAGTGGCAAGTCAATGGAAAAAAAAAATGATCTTATACTGATTAAAATTTGATGGTGCTTTCCAATATATCATTGATTCATACAAAGGGTCATTAGCCTAAAAGCACCTTCTGAAGGTTATTAGTGTTCTAATCTGATGCTCTTGAGACAGCTTTGATCATCACCAAAAAAAGGACCAATAAACCATAAATCATACATGTTAATTGCCACTAAAACCTCTACAATGAAGAAGTGTCTATGACGTCTTATCCTCTTTATTCATACCGTTATTTGCCACAAGTATCTCTTTCTCTCCTTTGCCTTCTCTAATGACCTTTGCGTGTGTGTATACACATAGATGTATAAATATGTATATAAATATATAAATATGGAACTATATAAATATATGAATATATAACTATATAAATATAGAGATATATGGATATATGAATTGAAACAAAGAAAAGGAAAACTGACCGTATGGATATATGAATATATTAAGATATTATGCAGATATATTCTCTTTGAATACACTGGGGATAGCTAGATATGGTTACTGGGCCTTTAACCTGTTGAGGACGAATCTTGAGTATACTCGGGCAGGGGTCTATGGGAAATTGTAGTAAAATCGGTCCATCCTCAACGGGTTAGAATAGATGAACTTGAGTTTTCCAGGGCAGGACGCCACATGCAAATGTAATGTCCTTGATTACACCCAGCTCCATCTTTGTCCAATCTCTGCAAAGCTCCTGCTCACCTTGCATGCATTACAGTGATGGGTGACTCCCAGAGTGAGTCAGAGGAGACTTAAACCCTCAGACTACCAAGGCAGAGTATGTGTGTGGATGAGATGGGTTAGGGGTTAAGGGAACTAATTTTAACCTTGGTGTCATGTCACCTTTGGTCACTGTTGTTGTTAGTGGTTGTTTTTGTTGTTTTTGTTTGTTACTCCATAACACTCTGTTTTTGTTTTCTTTTGCTTGTTCAGTTGAGCAGTCCTCAACATTATAGGCATGTGTCATTTTTTTTTCAGCCTGCTTATTCTAATTTGCTTTAATTTTTCTTGATACACTGTCCTCTAGTAAGGCACATGAGAAGGAGTGGTGCTCCCATGTGGCAGAAAAACAGAGAGAACGGAAAAAAGAGGAGGAGGAGGGGGAGAAGAAGGAGAAGAAGAAGAAGAGAAGGGAAAAGAAGAGGAAGAAGGAGGAGGAGGAAAGAGAAGGGGAGAGAGAAAGAGAGAGAGTGGAAGTGTATTTCAAGTGTATTCATGACAGACATTCATAATTGCATCAACATCCTCATTTTATGCCAGAAATATCCCCTTTCCCGGTATTTCCATGTCCATGTCACATCACTCCTGCTTGCAATTACTCCAAAGTAAAAAAAAAAAAAAAGCGTTATGTGGAATAGACATTATGTTGTAGCTGGATTCTCCCTGTCCCCGATTAAAAAAAAAAGATTAGTTGATTCCTTGCCCTGTCAGATGGAACTGATCCCGCTCAGGAGACAGGTTGGGTAAGCTTCGTCTCATGATCTCAAACCCTGACTGGGAAAGCGTCAAACTTTCTTTAAGTCTTTGGCTCTGAAATATGATTCCCTCGACAAATGTGTACTACATGACACATCTAGTTTCAGAAGATAATGGGTTAAGGAAAGATTCAGTGTGGATGTAAAGATCTCACATCCAAATGGACCCCATGGAAGACCAGCTAGTGCAGATGTATATGGGCTATCAAGCCATCTTGTCAGACGGAAATATGAAACAAACAAACGAATGTTACTTTTGTAATACAGTAGATAATTCCTCCAGTGAGTTGGAAAGTATAATTAACCCATTTAGGACGAGTCCCGAGTATACTCGGGCAGGTGACTATTGGAAATACGTGTTGTAGCAAAATCAGTCCGTCGTCAACAGGTTAAGTTAATGAATAATTTTCTCCTAATCATTCAGTGATATATAATTTTCTCCTAATCATTCAGTGATATATAATGTAATAGTCAACTGTGTTTCTATACTTTTGAGAACTTCCTATGATTTCTATAGATCTCTATAGAAGTCATTGTATATCAAATAAGTCTCAGAGACTGGGGGGGGGGAGTATAGATTTGTGATAAACCAATTTATGAAATGTGCAATGTTGGTACAGCAGCTTCATTTTCATAACAAAAATAAGATTTGTGGAGCCAAATTATTGACTGATTGTTTTAATATTTATCATCAACCCATTGAGAACGGTTTGATTTTGCTACAACATGCATTTCCCATAGACACCTACCCGAGTGTACTCTGGACTCATCCTCAACAGGTTAAAGATACACACAAATGTGACAGCAAAAACCAAAACCTGTGATTACACTGGTCTGAATTGCTGGTATTGATACAATTCTTACTCTTTTGATCAGGAACCACTTTGAATACAGGATCAAAAATGCAAAAATGAAATGGAAAAATATCACATGAAAGAACTGATTAATCATTGACTTTATATCTCATCTTTTAAAAGCACATGAATGATTTTGCTCAGATGCACTCAGATAAACCGTGCGATTTCTACTGACATTTGACTTTGTGATGTTTGCTGTGGTGTAAGGTTTAGTAGACAATTCTGCCAGGAGGTAGTATTTGCGTGCTATGTTATCAATGTACAGTTGAAATGAGCTTTTTTATTTTTTATTTTTTATTTTTTTTTGAGACCAGGCTCTTTTGTGTGAAGAAATTGCTCCAACTCCATCCTTCTGATTTGATTCTTGTGTAATATGAGATTGATTTTTTTTTTTTGTGACAGCAGCTCAAGTTTAAAACCAATATTCTGAATGGGAGTAGAAATTCTGCCCAGCTAAGTGAAGATTGGATTGAGCCTTGACCAGTCTGTGGGCAGGAGGCGAGATTGCTCGTCCACCTCCCTTTGAGTGTGGTGAAAAGTAACACCGATGGCATGTTGTCGTCGGCCAAACGACAGCCGCATCTTGACTCGTGGCTGTATGAGCACACTCATTATGTTTCGCCCCTTGTGTGATACTTGCATATCTCACCCCCAGGCAAGTTTTATGTTTTTGTTTTTTTCTTGTGCCAGTCCTAGAATGGGGGAGGGGGGTGGGGCGGGGTTACAAAGAAGGGAGATCCTCTTTCCCTGGTGATGCTGTGGCTTCATGTACCCTTGGGGGAAATTATCTCGGAAGCCCGAGGCCATGAGCCACCGCAGCATCATAGATCACACCACATAAGGAACTTTTGAGTTGATTGCTGAGACAATTTTTAGAAACGCTACATGGCAGCGAGATTCCAGCAACCTATTTTGATATCTTGTTTGTTTGTTTGTTTTGAATCCAAATGTTAGGTTTTTTTGCTACATCAAAGTTAGATTTTACGAAGGAATGCTGTTGTTATGCATTTGTATGCAGATTATTCAACTCCAGCCATTTCTCATGGTGTGTGCTTATACGAATATGAATGTGTGTGTGTGTGTGTGTGTGTATTTCTCTGTGTGTTTATTGTAATAGAGATGGAAAGTTAATACTGTAACTTCTACTACTTCTACTACTACACCTGTATTTCATTTCCTGATTGTGATCTTACTGCATACATATGTGACCAGACTATTTTCAATGTCTTCTTTTGTGATAAGTAGAAAAATGATGAATGTGATAAAGTGGTAGTGATATATGACTGTATGCATAATGTTCCATGAACCAATTAGTGCATTTACATTCGCACCCAGCAACGATGTAAATGAGCCGCCAGCAATCTGTGGGGGATTTATGGGCAAACGCATTGCCAGGCATCACGGCTGTGAAATATCGCCAGACCAGAGATAAATTCATAAACAAGGCAATCTCCCCTGCATGTTGTGAGATGCTTTTAGAGGGAGAGGGAGGGAGAGAGCTGCCTCTTCCATCCCATTCCCTATCCCTGTTGCCCCCACCCCACCCATTATCATCACTGTCCCATGGGAGAAATATCCTCCCCCCCCCCCCTCCTCCCCCATCCATTCACAGCTCTGGTGTTGACTAATGGAGCTCTGCCTCAACGGAGACAAGATCACGATTTACCTTTTTCTAACGCCGTGCCCTTCACCTTCAGAGCGGTGAGAGCATACGAGGGGAGCCGGGACGACCTCATTAAAATTTGCAGGCCATTATGGCTATATTTGCTCAATTTCCCCGCCAACGTGCGAGCAAATAGTGCCCGCTCAGTGTTGTATTTCACGACAGAGCGCCCCGAATAGCAGGTCCTCCAGTTTCAATTGAGGGCTACGGAGGGCTGCCTTTGACCTTTGACCTTTCTCGATCCTAGAGTAGGATTTCTGCGCCAAGGAGTGGCAGATATTGTCAAGTTAAAGATACCAAATAGAGACGGACTTTGCTGAATTTGCTTTGCTCTAAAGGTTGTACTCTGTACATCCACTCTCCTTCATTGCCTGAAAATAGTTTCACACTCCCTATGTGATAGACTTCTTAAGGCAATTTACAGAGACTTAAAGCCATTTAAAAATTATGCGGTTTAATTACTGATTTACAGAGATTTAACCCATGGGAAGGCAGCAGTTTGTTATTTGCAAAAGTGAATTTTGTAAATGATAATGATAATGATAGTACAACACATTTATATTTAGCTATCTATGTACAAAAACTATTCTGAGGTGCATTAAGAAGCAGGAAGAGAAGAAACCAGATTGACTTTATTACCAAAAAATTTAGAAGATTTTGAAATAAATACCAAATTTACAGTTTAAAGGGACTGTACAGTACTGGTTTAGGTGGGGATTCATGTTTTGAACATTCCTAAGTGAGATAATTAGAAACCTCTTATGAAATATGAAAGAGCATGTAATTTTAAGAAGGATTCAACGTTTATTTGATGAAAATTGGTTTTCAAATGGCTGAGATATCCAAAAAAGTGATAGTCATAAAAGGCGACAGGCCACGCCTTTTATTAGGATCTCTTTGTTTCACCTTATTTTTGGATATCTCAGCCATTTCGAAACCGATTTTCATCAAATAAACTTTTGATACCCCTTAGAATTGCATGCTCTTTGACATCTCATAGAGTGGTTTCTGAATATCTCGCAAAACATTAAAAGCTAAATCTTCACCTCAACCAGAACTGTACACACCCTTTAACCAGTTCAGCAGTCAGCTTGCTCTGCAGCAGAAATGAAGGAGGGAACACAGACTGTGTATGTACATAGATTTGTTGTTGAAGTTTCAGCTTAAAGAATTGGGTGTATAATACATGTATGGAGAACTAAATTTTACATAAACCCGTTGAGGACGAGTCCCGAGTATACTTCGGCAGGTGTCTATGGGAAATGCCTGTCATGGCATAATCAGTCCGTCCTCAACAGGTTAAAGGGAAATCTCGTGTGGCACGTCACGAGAGGATGCAGCACGTGATTTGATGCACAAAGTAGACATTTTGGATTCTGTGCTTTCCTTTGTGTTTCCGTGATCATTTCCTAATGAGGTGTCCAAATGCGTCAGTTTTGCACTTGCAACATTTCAAAGATTGCAGACAGCAAAAGCCTGTGCTGTCTAAATATAGCGTGCCATTTACGGATGTGTGCAAGCCAGATGTAAAGATCAAGGAGGCATTAGGGACTCGCTCAAACACGTTGAATAGATCATACATTGTAGTTTTTAGAATGATCGGCAAAGTGTGTCTGGCAGTGCCCACGGGCATGTGAGCACGAACAATCGTGCGATGCGTTTCCAGTGAAGATTATAGAGGCATGAAATGTTGAGCACACGACTGTTCATGGAATCCCTCAAAATGCTGCAGTTGACATGTTGCCAATTCTTTTTTTTTTTTGGGGGGGGGGGGAGAACGCTTGATTTGAGTACATTTGCATAATGTAGGTTTCAAGTGCTGCGTGACCAGTCGTGCGTGGGTGTTTCCACAAAGAATCAGTAATTGCTAACATTCTTTTCTTTTCCTGATGAGGCGTGTTATATTGGTTTATTTCATTTTTTTTTTTTGCATTGACTGTCCTCAACAGGTAAACTTTGCTGGTTGAGAATGAGAAGGGCGTAAAGTTGTCTCGAACACTGAGTTAAGTGGCAGCTTAACGCCCTTCTCATTCTCACCCGACAACTTGAAGATGTACTGTATTTTTTTTTTTTGCAGATCATGTCTTTTTATTGCTCAGAATTGTGTATTTTCATAGAGCTGTAGAAAAATGCCATTTACATACCATGATCTAGTACTGGTGTATTTTTCAAGCATGATATTCCTGTCCCACTGGCTCCATGGTAAGCAATAGTTTGAACCTTCCTCAAACAATGGTACTTGTGTAAGTAGAGTGCATGTTGCATTTATATACTTTTGCACAGTCACAAAAGCCTCTGGGAGGTTTATTCACATAAGCTGCATGGAATTTTGCGTCAAATTTGAATTCTTAAATCTGGTGTTATCCAGGAGAAATCACCCGTGGTGGCAAAATGTGCCGGTTGTGTAACATCTCCCCCACACGCAGCCTTGCATTCCGGCACTGTCGAATGCACTCGTAGCCATGGCAACGAGGCGAATTGTACCGTGGGTCGTGCAGCGCTGCACTTGGCCGGATGAACGAACAGCAGTGCAAATCAATCTTGGAAGGAGGGAACTGGTCCAATGTCCCGAGGCGAAAAGAAATCTTAGTCTGTGATCGGTTCTACATAAGGCCTCCCTGAAACTGAAGGATTGCGGAAGAAAGCGTTAAGGCAGGGGATGGGGAGTGAAGAGGGAGGGAGGTTTGATGTCGACCTCTGGAGGAGGCTAGATTGTAAGGCTTTATCTGATGGAACAACTTTTCTTTTACAGGAACTCACTGCAAAACCCAGAATGAGACATTTTTGTTAATGTTGGGTTTTGTTTTGTTTTTTCAAAAAGAAATACAAGATCTTAGTCAGATGACATTTCATTCCAGGATGTTGGCTTGGAGTGTGTCGCCACTATTGCAACTTCTGCACCGTTTTTTTTTTCTTTTTTACAGGTTTTGTTTTCCTTTTTTAAAGCTTTTGTTATCATTGTATAGAGTAACTAGACAGCCAGAGAATGGGTTGAGGTATGTCTACATATGACAATCTAAATTCATCTGAAAGTCTGTCGGCTTTTGAGCGTCATGATTTTAATCAAACAGTTTTGGACAAAAAACAAACAAACAAACAGACAAAAAACAGAAAAAAAATGGCTTGTCCAGCAAATGTCCAGTATCAGGTGAGTCCTGTCACATTCCCACTGGACTTGGCATGCAAGAGTTTCAACATGAGCTGCTATCAGCTTCAACGGTATTAACCAAATGATCTGCACCACTCATACCTAAATGCCTCAGCTTTTTTACCTTATCTTGCCTTCACTGTTACTATCATTTAATAGTATAATCGTCATCATTATTACCTCCACCAGGAAGGTTATTTTTTTTTGCTTGCATTTATTTGTTTGTTTGTTTGTCTGTCTGTTTGCAAAATAACTCAAAAGAGTTGTGAACGGATTTGGATAAAACGTACAGGAAAATCTGATAATGGCAGAAGGAACAGATGATTAACTTTTGGTAGTGATCTTGGAATTTTTATTTCAAGTTTTGAAGGATTTGTTTTTAATCTTTTGGCAGATAGGGTCAATGAACTTGGGAGTACAAGCTGCGCGTATTTGAGGTTTGCATACGCGCACTAAACGCACGCTCTGCTCATCAAGGCGCCACGCAGCAGGAAGCTGATGAGGTAAACACAAGGCTTTTTTTTTATCATTTCAAAATTGCGTGATTTCCAGTGTGCGTGTATGTGTGGAGATCATCAATATTGATTGTGGAAATGAGCTGCGTGGCGGAGGTCAACGCTCTCGAGTGCTTTTGTTCTTGCTCTTTTCATTGTCCTCATTATTCTATTTCACAGATTAAACAATATCCTTATCAATCAACAGAAGCATTATATTATTATTGCCAAACTTTTCACCATCACCTTTATCATTATTACTCACAGCATCTTTATAGCCCGATACTATTGTAGCTACTATAATCGCATGTTCCTCTTTTTCCCCAACTGTACCGTCATCGCCTAACACATCCCTTTATGCTTGTCGCCATGACGATGATACTGGAATACCCTCCAATGTGACACCTGTTAGCCAGCCTCTCGTTTTCTCTATCAACATACCCTGGGTCAAGGCAGTTCCCCTCCTATGACATTTGCTAATGCTGTGTGTGTGTGTTTGTGTTTGCTCATTTGTGTGTATTTGTGTGTGTGTGTGTGTGTGTGTGAGTATGTGCGTATATATTATGAATGTGTAATTGGGATGAGTGTTTGCTGTATGTGCTGATATGTATATTAGTGTGAGAAAGAATGTGAGTGTATGTGTTGGTTAATACACACATTAGTAATGCAGTATGCAATAATAACAGCTGTATTTTTCCCCTTTTTTTATGAGGAGACTGCACAGTACAAGCTGTGCTTTTTAGCAGTCCCCTCCATTTCCAGCAATTTTGTTTCTGCCTTTACCATAACGATATAACATTTATTTGTATCTCTGTTGATAATTTACCTGTGTCTTTATTACATGTTATTATGCTCATCGCATTGTTGTACCGATTTTGTGACATTATCTGTATATGCGAGCATTTCATTGTATTCCTGATTGTTTGTTTGTTGGAAATGAAGTAAATCAACTTGAACTTGAACTTGATCTCACACAGTAAGAGTGCATCCAGAATGTAATTTATCTTTCTTACATGTTAAAGAAGAGTTGAAGCTCCAGACTAAAAAAAAAAAAAAAAAAAAAAAAAAAAAATAGAGAGAGATGACCCCTTTAATGCTCAAAAGTAAGAAGTCTTGGAAAGCAAGTAGCCGTGGTGTTTTATGTCAAGGACCTTTAGTGTAAACTGACTCCTACCAGTCTTGCCAAACCATCTCATACCCTTCAGGAAATACTTCAAATTATGATGTTTGGGGAAGATGCTTAGGCAAACATTCCATATCAGTTTTATCAAAGGATAGTGCCACTACATGTTAAAGCTCCCTGCAGTTTTTAGACAATTTTTTGTTTGGAAACTAAAAACAACTGCATATAGTCCCAAAGTAATGATTACCGTTATTTTGAATTTTCATTATATATATATTATTTTTTAATGGTAGGGCATAGTATCAAACAATTGAAAGGCAATTTTAGAAAGGTCACTGAATTCTGCAAGTGTTAATGAACTGTACATGGCAGTGGGTATATGAATTAATTATGATAACTTTTCTGAGTCAGTTGCATCTCTGTATAGACTTGATTGCCAAAATCCCATGCTTTCTAGGTCTGAATCTTGCTTCTGCATGCATTGTGCAATATCTTTGCAAAATGCAATCATGTGAGAAGGCAAATTTTTACATGAATAAGATTATTATTATTATTATTTGCTTCTTGAACAGTAGCTTCCTGAAAACTCTGATTGTACTTTAAAGGCACTCCTGGCAGATGTTTATACCATCACTCAGCAGCCGAGCATAATACCCTGCACACAGGCTGATTGTATGAGATGATAAAGCAAGAGAGATAGAGAAGGAGAAGAAGAGAGAGAGAGAGAAGAAAGAATTGGAGAGCGCGAGAGAGCGGAGAAGAAGCCAAATGATTTATGAGATGTGGAGGGATGAATTAAAGGGAAGGGGAAAGAAATTTGATAGAAAGGGAGATAGAGAGAAAGGTTGGAAAAAGAAGACAGACTAAATAGACAGAGAGATGGATAGATTGCCTGACAGACAAGAATAAGGTAGAATATCATCGGCTGAGAACCAGAAGAGCACAATTGAGTTATAAGATTTGAGCGTAAATAAAAACGAAACAGTCAGTTTACGTGAAATAAAAAGTTTATCTAATAAAGTAAGGCAAGATTAGTAAACATTTTTTTGTATATCAATTAGAATAGCATCCCTGAGGTTTTGGTTTTTTGAATTTTACTGAAAAGAAAATGATTAAAAAATTGACATCATAATGTCGAAGAGATCATGCTCTACAATGTGATATTAATAATTCAGTACCCAAAAAAATTGCAGTAACAGCCTTCTGGTTCTCAGCCAAGAATACGACAGTTTCATTGAGGCATGATTTGATTTTGAGAACTGAGCAGAAAGCTGCTTGAATAGAGAGACAGAGAGAGAAAGAGAGAAAAGGAGAGAGAAGGAGGGAGAGATCACTATATTCAATCAGGGGAAGAAATCAGAAATTGGAACTTGAATACTATGGGCTTTGGGGAGCTGCATTACCCATTGATAAGGAGTTGAATGAGATTTCTTATGATAGGGGAGGGGAAAGAAAGAAAATCAAGAAATATTCGGGTTTGCACTGAAAACATAAAAATGGATGAGTTACAGCCAAGAGGGAGGAGGCAAGTGCAGGAGAAAAGGCCAAACTAGGAAAACTTGGCTGTGGAGATGATCGAGGTACGGAGATAACAATTGACAGACTGTTCATGCATTTTATGCTACAGCAGCACATATGAAAAACGGCAATATGAGCCGTATTTTATCAAAAGATGAAGGGAGATGTGGAATGTGAAAACAGCTAGAGAAGCATGAAAATTACTCCAAGTGAGATAAACAGAGAGAGAGGGAGATATGGAAGGGTTGAAGAGAGATAAACATAGAGAAGAAGAAGAAGAAGAAGAAGAAGAAGAAGAAGAAGAAGAAGAGGAAGAAGAAGAAGAAACAAGGAAAGGGAGATCATAGAAAAAAGGGTTAGCAAACCAAAGAATTTTGTATCTCATAACCTAGTAAAACAGAGACTATAAATCCATGAGATGTATTTTGTGTATAGGGATAGTCCGTTTACATACATAATACAGAGGTAAATAAGACTGTAGATGATTATACAGCATATGTACATTGTGCATGCATATATTTATGTATGTTGCAATGTTTTGTAAACAAATAATATATGTGTACATGTATACATATTTATCTATATGTTTAACAAATACAGAGAGAAGAGAGGGCTACAGGAAGAGAGATTGTAATATAATGGAAGTTTAGAGACATAGGATGACCACACACTCCCATGGGTCCAAGCGGTCTTGGTTTGCCGTCCAGTCACCAAATTGACCCTGCTACCGACAGTGACGTGATTAAAAAAGAAACGCTTCGGGACCCTGGAACTACCATCTTGTCATTAGGTACCCCCATCAGTCTGGGAAATGAGATTACCTTGTTCCCCCAATCACGCCATCATTATCTTTAATGCGCTCCTCCAGATCCCTTTAATGAACCAATATCGAGAAAAGCATGTCAGGAATGCCTCCCTCCGATGATGAAAGTTCGATGTACAAAAGTAGAGTGACCAAGCCTTGTCTTGTCCCAACACAGACTTGACATTTTTTTTTTTTCAGATTTGAGCAAAAACTACTAGTAGTCTGAAGCAGGGTTGTCATCCCTCGGGAGATAAAAGCCCTCGTGTCACAGAGGCTCAGGAGATGCTCTTGTTGCCATGGCGACAAATCCACTGAGAATGATGTCACATGATTATTCCATTTCCCATCAGATGCATGCATAGATGCATATCTTTTTTTTTTTCAGCTCCGGCTATTGAAAAGCTTAGTGGTCTCTTTGCTCTAAAAACTCGTATTTTACTGCATGATGGGCCAATGTAATGAGACAAAGGCTGAAACATGAGGCAGGTAGCAATTTTGATCGGTGCCATTTGTGTGTGTGTATGTGTGTGTGTGTGTGTGTGTGTGTGTGTGTGTGTGTGTATGAGGTTCATGTCAAATGTGTCACAACAATCTAGGGCATTACCTCCCAAGGTGACTTGCGGCTTCATTGGTTTTTGCTCCTCCGTCTGTCTGTGTGTCTGTGTGTGTGTGTGTGTCTGTCTGTCTGTGTGTGTGTCTGTCTGTCTATCTGTCTGTACATTGTTGTTGTCAAGGCTGGAAACCAGTGATGTCATTACTTAATCATCACTGACATCTGAGCCAGGTGTGTGTTTGTGTATGTGTGTGTGCATGTGTTTGTGCCTCTGTCTGTGGTGTATGTGTTTGTCTGTATGTTATCAAAGGGGGGGGGGAGGAGGATTGGAAAAGTGTTTGCTGGTGTCTAAAAGTATTTTTTTTTATTACCTTTCGTAGTCAGAAAACGCTTCCATAAAAATTTCAACAACAGCTGTGATTAAGCAGTCTTGGAAATGGAGGTCGCAACTCTTTGTGACACCGTGCTGAAAGTGGGGCACGGCCATTTGATTGGGATTTTGTTATTTTTAGATGTTTTGATTAGTGCCCCAACAGTCCTCTTTCAGATCACGGAATTACCTCTTTACATAAGTGGAATAAGATTATGCAATCCTTTAGTCAAGACTTTTGTGTAATAATGCATGTAATGAGTGGAAATTGTTCTCAGCAAAACAACCACCCCTCCCCCCTACCAGAAAAAAGCCAAGTCACACATAACATCCATGTATACTCATGTTTGTATTTATATCTGTCTGCTCTACCATTAGATGTAATATATTTCACATTTTACAACCAAAAGTAACATGTTTCACAGTCAAAACAGAAACTAGTGCAATAATAAAAGCACCCTGATAGTTTTGCTTGCTATATGTGCCAATAGTTGATGTATTGATTCCGCGGAATTAAAAACACGCGAAGCTCACCTTACTTTGCCGAGTGCGAATAATTACTGGTGTGAAAATATCCACTTTTACAGTAATCAGTGCCTTGATGTTGGTCTTTGAAATGAGATAAGGAAAAAAAAATATAAAAATATATAGGTAATATATATATATATATATATATTCATATGTGTATACATACATATCATATGGGAGGTTCACTGTGGTTCAGTTTATAGAAGGAGTGTTATCTTAAGTTTATGTGGTTAGCTGATGATGCAAAGTTAGTTTTATGTAGTTCGTTTGGTCCAGAACTAGGGCAAAATTTCATGTCATGTCATACTGTGTGGTGTTTGTGACACTGCATGTTGATGAGGTACCCGTAGCATCAGCTCCTGCATATTTGATGGACATGTCTCTCGTAGCGGGCCGCATCTTGACTGGTTGTAAAGTATGTTAATTTATGTGAAGGGTGGAATAAAGCACCTACACAGATGCCTTTTATCCTTCAGTAAATGGTCCCGTAGTAGTTGAGTGATATGATATTTACAGTTCCTGTAATATTCATCATAGTTTATGACGACATCTTAAAACCACTCTGGTAGTTGCTGATGAAAGGAATGAATTAACAAAAAACATAACCAATGAGCACCATCAGTGGAATACATATTCGCCTCTGCCAACCATCTCCAGTAGATATGAAGTTTGTCAACTCAAGCAAATCCTCATAGAATGTGTACAAACACATCCACTCAAGATTTTGTTTTTTACTGTTTTTTTTCCCCAAAAGGTCTTCTTCCTATGAAAAACAAAAACAAAAAAACTTTCTTTGATGGCCTGTACCGACAACCAATGCACAAAGACTGCATGAATCACCTCAAAATGTATCCACTAGTACATGTGTACCAAGCAATCAAAAACCTTGTTAGAGAGTCCTCATGGTGATATTCATAAATTTGAATACACAGGTTGAACTGATTGGTAGATGTGGGCAGAATTCTAGTTGGATCTTTCCAGATTACTGGAATGGTATGAATTATGCATCATCAAACCAGGGACTGTTGAATTAATAATTAGATTGCGGCCGTGGTGGAAAAAGCTAAGGACAGTACATATGGAAGTTGTCTGGAGCATGTGCCTTTAATACAAGGCATGTTGTGTCAGGCGAGAGGGTAAAAAATTACAGTCCCAGGGTCAGAGTAGAGTGTAATTAAAGTGAGAAGTGCTTTTTAGTTACCCATCTAATGAGATTTTCCCCCTTATTACATCTTGATAAGTCTCAGCAAAGAGTGTGTGTGTGTGCGTGTGTGTGTGCATATGTGTGTGTGTGTGTTTGCCTTTGAAGCAGTCTTACGCAAGTTCAGAGAACATCCAACTATGCCTTATTACATTGACTTCATTTGAGGGTTTGCAACTTGGAGGTCAATGCATACAGCAAAAGGCCAGTGTGGGACTGGAAAGGAATAAGATTGTGACCGTAAAAACCACATGCTAATTTATGGATCATGTGTAGTCCCAGTGTCATTTTGTCAGCGAGAAGTAAACAGTATTTGTGTCTGTAAGGACAAGTACTGCAGTGCCTCACACAGTAGCCACCAAATGGTTCCAATATACTACAGATGATGCAATTTCCGAAAATGAAATGTTGAGTTGGTTGACGTATCTTCGTGCTATTCCAGAGTACAATGTATTTGTGACATCCATCATTTCAATACCTCATGGCTGTTTTTTAACCCTTACTGTACTTTGTTTGCAACCTGTCACATTCCCTGGACTGCCATCTCTGCCATTTTGTACAGCTGTCTGCCAACTGATAACCAATGAAAAGAGATTACCTGGTTGCAGCTGAGTGCCTGTACATATACTGTAAAAGTGGAAATTTTCTCAGTGTTGAAATTTGCGTGCATTTTGCACAACCAGAAACTAGCGTGAAAATAAAAGTAGGCGAATATTTTTGCTTGCCATATGTTCCAGTAGTTGATGTCTTGATTCCACGGAATTAAAAACAAACAAAACTCTTCTAACCCCGCTGAGAGCAAAAACCTAGTCACGCAAAAACATCCACTCTTACAGTAGATGATTAACAAAGCTTTAAACATGCAAAGAAGAATCATGGCTAGGCACAATGTTTTCTAACTTTCCAGCAAAGATTGTCATAATTGTCTCGACATTGAATGAATGAGAGGGTGAGCCCTTTTCACATTTTGAAGAATTTCAGAACCATCAAATAAACTGTCTAAATTACTAAATTTGTAATTGCTCCTTAAATTGGCAATGTAACAGAAGTACCAACCAAAGTTCATAATTGTGTCTCAAATCTTTTTTAATCATTTTCAGAACAGATTTGGTGATTTTTTTTTTGTGTGTGCAATTACATGCAATCTTTAGAATCCCAAAATATGATCTGCAATAAAATTAGAATTTTCACCTTAAACAAGAACAGGGTGAAAATTTCTGCTTTAAAATTAGTCGAGGACTCATGAGGTGAATGTCACACTTCTCTTATAACACAGTCTGTCACATTTTCTCTTCCTTCTACCGTCCAGGATCCCAGGAACAAGCACAAGTTCAGGGTATACAGCTACAGCAGCCCCACCTTCTGCGACCACTGCGGCTCGCTCCTCTATGGTCTCTACCACCAGGGCATGAAGTGTGGATGTGAGTACCACTTGAAAAACCAATCCTTAACCCTCTGCATACCGGGGTCAGAATGAAGTATAATAGGTGGTTTTGTCTATTCTCATTACACTGATGTGCATACAACAGTCTGGGCCCTAGAGCAGTGTGTGACAGCCAACCGATGTGTGTATGAATCAAAAGATGCAGGCTGTGTGTGCATCAGTTTATCAATACAAGGGACCAATTTTATGGAATATATTGTGTGTTTATTCCACTGAGCGTGTTAATTCACAGACAGATAGCAGATACCAGAGTAAAAAGCTTTATTACAGACAGACTTACAGGTAGGAACAAAAGAGATATTTCTTGCATGTAGCAAGAACTTCACACAGAATTGGGAGCAAGGGCAGGTAGTATGTACCTGAAAATGGTACATTTCATTGCAGTCAGGAGATGATTTGGCAGCAGACACTTTGCTGTGATAGATCATAATTGGACATACTTTGATCCATAAAAGTGGAAATTTTTGCCCATTTCATGAGATATGAAACTGGTGCAAAAATAAAAACATAAATATTTGCTTGTCATGTATAATATCACTTTATGCTATAATATCACGAAATTGAAATCATGTAAAACTCATCTTCCAGGCCGAGCACAAAAATTTACCCACATGAAAATTTCCACTTTTACAGCATGCATCACAAGAGATGTGTATTCAACATTTGTGATGGCATCTTCTCCCATCTCATCTCCATAGCGATCTGACTGCATCAGTTGCTTACTCATGCAAGCTCCTCCATTCTCTCTCATGTCCTATGGCATGGATGCATGCTCCGATGGCTTTTCTGAGAAGAGAGGTGTCAGCTGCATGCTTCGAGAATAATTCATCTGTTTGATTTTTTGCCGTTGGACCTGAATTTCTCCAGTGAATTCTTTGATTTGCATGACTGAATGCTTGATGGTGTCACTCTGAAGCCCGCCCTCACGATGTGTGATTTTTGTCTCGCGATAATGCGTGTCAGTGCTACTGTGAGGGATATTGGAGGCCATTGCTCTCCATTGCAGGGTAGTTCATAAATTGTCTGCTGCTGTATCGTAGATCTCCTCACACTTTGTACCATATGACAATATTCTCCGATGCGACATTGCATCTCAAGAAATCGAGCGGTGTGAGGCAGATTTAGTTTAGGTAGGAAGACCTCCACATTTTGCGTGGATAAGGAAGCACATGCAGAATCACTCATGAAGACACCTTCAGTTCCGTAGCCGAAGCCATACCATATGGAGGTTCTTGTTGGATTCAGTCATTACACTGTATGTGATAATTTGCTGGCCAACAGTTCAGAGCATTGGCACCATGACAAACCTTTTCGTCTGCATTCAGTAATCCGTTCACCCTTGACCTCGGTGGAAAGTTAGCAAGCCCACTCAGACGTAGCCATGTGCCACAGTCCAACAGGAAAGTCTTGGTGGTATACTAGGGATTAAGGGGATTAGGTAATTTGTTAACATTGACAATTAGTTTCCAGCATTCTGTGGCAATTGGCAAGGACAATAATCCAGTGTATTTTCATACATGCCAAGCTGCAAACAAAGCGCATTAATGGTTTCAGCCAGTGTAACGTCAGATAGAAAATGCTAGTTACCCAACAGTTAGTGCACAAAGTCTTGACGTTGATGAAATAATGATATAGCTACTTGGTATCTATCACAGTGAAAGCATTCCAATAAAAAACATTAAAAATATCAGAGATATTTCGTTCCTTTTTAAAAGGAATTTTTAATTATTACATCATGACATTTTATGATCACCACAGCCACAACATCCCCAAAGAAAATGACCTTTTCGCTCTCAACTCCCAAGGTGAGGATAGTTATATCCTCATCAGCGAACACAAAGTGCTGAACTGGAGGGAAAGTCGTGATGGCATGGTGGAAATTGTTGCGCCAAGAAACACCCCTCATCACCTAGCCCCCACTTGTCATCTCACACCACCCCTAGCTCCCCCCTTCCTTCCCCTTGCCACCTCGCACCATCCCTGGCTTCCCCCTCCCTTCCCTTTGTCCCCTGTGACCCTCCTATGCATCCGGTGCCTGAAAGCAGCACCCCAAAAACGTGACGTGTACCCCCCTCCCTCCCGATGGCTCATCGAAGACTCATCGGGCCATGCATTCTCATCAGAAGTTGGCGCCGTGACGATGCGGCTTCCGCATCGCGAGGGGAAATGATCGCTCCACAAATAATGCCTCTCTTCTCTCCATTTTCTTCCTTTCTTTCTCACTCTCCTTCCTTCACTCTGTCTCTCATTCCTTCTCTTCTCTCTTGTCCTCTGATTTCTCCTCCAAACCTCCTCTTCCTTTTAACCCATTCCATCCTGAATTCTGAAATCCCCATAGACTTAATACACAGACCACCAGGTTCCCGTACGGAACACGTTAATAGTCAGTTTCTGTATTTTGTCAGAACTTTTGTATCTTTCTGACCTACTGTATATGCTATTATTTTCACGTACAGATATTTTCGCCAATAAGGAGATCATAGATATTTTCGCAAGATGTTGTTTTTGCGAATTGACACTGACGCTAACATTAATGCACTACTGCCCATTCAAGCACATTGAGACATTTTCGCGTGTTGTTAAATTCATGATCTAACTGTGACTCGTGAAATTCATGAAAATAACAGCTTATACAGTATAATATACCTCATAACATCTTATCTCTGATGACATTTTCCTCTATCTCATACCAACTCTGCTAACCTCCACTTTTTCTTTTGCCCTTTTTTCTTTCTTCCAAATCTTCATTCGCTTTGTCTGCATCTCTTTCCTGATCTCTTGATATGTTTCTCTCATTCTATCATTCTCGGGCGTTTTTCTGTCCTTCCAAGCCTGCTTGATCAGTTCAAGGTGTTTATTGCTCCGCCAACCACTAGATGTATATCAGAGGAAAGTCCACACCGCCCCTTTTATTCCCCTCGTGGATAGACACATACATTTGAGAGGAAGCAACAGTTTGTGAATGAGTGGGTGAGAGAGGGGGAGATAAGGGGGATGTTGGCAAACCCTTGCCTGTGTGTGTTTTGGTTTGTCTGTCAGCGTGTTCCACATCTCCGGTGAGAGCTGGAGTGTGTTGATGTGTGAGATGTCGAGTAAGCTCTCAGAGCTGAGATAGAAGGAGAATTCTGTGTCACACTGAGAAAGGAAGACACAGAGGTATACAAGTGAGTGAAACATATAAAGAGACTGAGTAAGAGATAGAGATGGACATGTGGATGAATATATTACCAGGGAGAGAGAGAGAGAAAAGAGTCTCTCTCTCTCTGTCAATCTCTCTCTTTCTAGGATAGAGTAGCCTTAAGAAGAATATTATAGTTCTAGTAAAAAACGATAAGAAGATTGCAAGTTTAAAGGACAAGTTCACCTTCATTAACATAAGGATTGAGAGAATGTAGCAATATTAGTAGAACTCATCATTGAAAGTTTGAGGAAAATCGGACAATCCTTTCAAAAGTTATGAATTTTGGAAGTTTTTGTGCAGTCACCGCTGGATGAGAAGACTACTGGAGTGTATGATGTCACATGCGTACAACAATATAAGGAAAATATAAAGAGAATTTCACAAAATTTCATCTTTTGAAAAAAGTACACATTCCCTTGACTCGTTACTGACAAATGATATGGGTAATATTATTCCCATTGTCTCTAGAAAGAGGCAAGTCAAATGCTCTTTTATTATGAGGAAAAAGTGAAAATATGTTGAATTTTCTTTACATTTTCTTTACACTGTTGTACTCATATGACATCACGAGCCTTAGTAGTCTCCTCATCCAGCGGTTCCAACACAAAAATTTTAAAAATTCATAAATTTTGCATCAATTGTCCAATTTTCCTCAAACTTTCACCGATGTGTTCTACTAATATTGCTGCATTCTCTCAATCCTTATGTTTATGTAGGTGAACTTGTCCTTTAACCTGCTGAAGACAAACTAATTTTGCTATAACGCACATTTTCCATAGACACCTGCCAGAGTATACTTGGGAAAGATAAAGGCTGTGATATGTCATACATACCTATTGACCGATTCGGGTTCGTTGAGGGCAGCAGACATTTTACGGCACAGGGCGCAGCCATAGTGGGTGTATCAGCCGACCCCCCCTGCTCTCCCCCACCCCGGGGCAACATGTTTACACGCACTTGTAACAAAGGTTCGCGCACTAAGCAAGCATTCGCGCACTCAGTACGAGACGCCTATTGGCTAAAGCAGTTTTTCATTCTGCGCGCGTGCTAATGTAGGGAGAGGGGTGGGGGAGTGCGGAGGGGGGGTCGGCTGATACACCCACTATGGCTGCGCCCATGCCAAAAATACACATAGCGCGTCACAGAATCGGTCAATATGCTTCATTTACTTTATGATGGTTGGGTTCTACAAGAAAAAAAGGAAAGACAGCAAGAGTACTATAAATATTATCAAAGAGTATACTAGTACTGAGGGTAATTGAAATTAGCATGGATTGGCCAAAATTTTTGATGTTGAGTGGTTTTGCATGAAGAGTAGGCATTTTGTGGAGGACAGTAAGTGATGATACTCTTCCATCTGTTGGATTAAACCTCCCAGGACCATAACCTGAAAAATGTCATTAAGAATGAGCACGGAGAGGCAGTCTTTGGTGGTGGCAGGGTTAATGTCATCGCTTTCTGCCATCTTAGGGGAAGGCGGAAGAGAATTTGAAAAGTCTTGTTTCCTGCAATTGCTCCCTCTACCCTTTCTGTGCTACCCCCATCTCTTAGACAGAGATAGAAGAGGAGGGAGAGAGAGAGAGAGAGAAAGAGAGAGAGAGAGAGATGGAGGGTTGTAATTGGAAGCTGAATAATTGATCTGCATGATTTTGTGTGTTTTACTACTTTTAACTTTTTTGGCTGGTCTCCAAGTCTGCTGCCTCTACTTAAGGGAGAGGTTCGGCAAGTGCTTGTCAGGGAGTGATATTTTTGGCTCCGGTTTGTGTGCATTTTTTGTGTATTTTTGATGAGGGTTAAGGGATCAGAGAGGGGGGAGAGAGAGGCTTGCCAAATGAAATTACCGTGTTTAGAATGCCATCAGATCGACAAATTGTAACGGTCCACGGCCGGGCCACTCCGCAACACTGCTTAATCATATTAAAGGTCCATTACGCCATTTGGGAGAGAGACACCTTCGGTAGGTGATACACTCCACCTCGCTCTCCCCCCCCCCCCACCCCCTCTCCATCTCTCTTCTCTATCATTCTTTTATATCCCCCTCCTCTCTCCTCTCTCACCTTTTTATCTCATTCTCATCTCTCCCTCTCTAATATCGTCTCCATCTTTTACCTCTCATTCTCTCCCCCTCTTTTTCTCTCTCTCCTCAGCTGTCCTCTTTCTCTGCCTCCTTCCCTTTAATTCTCAGCCTTGTCTTTCCATTATTTCTCTCCTCTTCTTCTTCTTCCCTATCCCCTCTGTCTCTACCCCTTTAGCCCCCCCCCTTCATCTCCCTTTTCCTGCCTGTGTTCCTTCTTTTCACCATGCCCCTCTCTTCTAGAAGTGATGGATAATTTCATTGCAAATCAAAACATTGTTGCACACGTCCGTCCCAGCAGAGTTATAAAGTAATGGATTGGTATACATTTTCACGCCACGACAAACAACCACCTTTT
Source organism: Diadema setosum (assembly GCF_964275005.1). NCBI lineage: Eukaryota > Metazoa > Echinodermata > Echinoidea > Diadematoida > Diadematidae > Diadema > Diadema setosum. Next base: position 4,418,766 of record NC_092692.1, on the reverse strand, counting down.
ACCACACTTCCCGTGCATGGCACGGCTTCTTCTCTTGTGACCCAACCCGCTGTGTCGGAAAGAAATTGCATTAAAGCTCCATTAACCCTTACAAGACCATACAATAAATATGAAGTCTGTGTTTTATGCAGTGCAATTACCAGTGGTATCAACGAGGTTTCGCGACGTTAAAAAAAAAGAGAGTTACCTGAGGGGCAAAAACAGATCATATGTGTATTAAGTGCATAGCTCTAGCTCATGGTATGCGTACAGCATGCCTGTCTGCCTGGCTTGCCTGATAAAATCGCGCGGGATGACAAGATGTAGGATATAACGCTTACGCACTTGCTGCACGTACCCAATTTTCACCCCTCAGCAAGGTGAACCATGGCTTGATGATGTTATTTGAACCAGGACCATTGGTAGAGTTAAGGGGGATTCCCCTCATCTCCCCCTCCCTGCAGGAAAACTCTCTAAAGCTGGTAGTACTGCAGAGATACACCCCCTTTCTTAGGCAACAGATGTTTGATCCTTAAAGCTGTACATTTTGACTTGTGCATCTTGCTTGATGGGTACACATGTGGGTGACTGTATAACATGTTAATTTGGAATGAAAGTCAAAAGGATTACATTTCTAAGTTTTTTTCTTGCTTTATGCCTCATGTTTTTTCTTCTTTGTTATGAAGTAACAAATCTGAATAGGTTATATGTTATGTCTGTCATGAATGTGTTTAACCCGTTGAGGACGGTTTGATTTTGCTACAACACGCATTTCCCATAAACGCTTGCCCGAGTATACTCGGGACTCGTCCTCAACGGGTTAAGTGCTGGCGTGCATGTGATTGAGAATCTAATAAATTGTTGTTTGCGTTTAAAGGTAGGGAATCCCATTTGCATGCCTCAAATGAAGAGTTGTATAAATACAGTGGTATGTTGAAGAGAGTATCATTTTAGAAACTCCCATAAAGTATTGAAAGTGGAAGGTAACATTTAGTACATTTTTATTGACCGTTAGATTTTGAATTGAATTTTTTTCGGGGCTCACTGTAAATTCCAGTACATTACTAGGCTACCTTTGCAGACCCATGCACTTCATGTGTGTCCATCATGTATATTTTGTGAAGAAAGTTCATCAAAACTTACAAACATTTCTATATACATTCTTACCACACACTCTATATGTTATTACATCAGCTCTTATACTTTTAGATTTGTGTTTATAGATAAAAAAAATACAGAAGACTGCAACAAAAAGGCTTAAGTGTGGCTGACACACAGAACTACTGAGTAGTTGAGTTTTGTGCATTATTCAAATTGTAGATAACTGTTGACTTCCAAATTTTTCAGCAGTGGCCTAAACAAGTCCCCCTGAGGTTCATATTTAATGTTTTGCTGCATTTTGGGAGGTCTGCAAAAGGTATCCCCTACCTTTAATGTAGACAATATATCTCATTTAACAGTCTCCTTTTGCTCTTATTTATTCTTCTGACCTCTTTAATTGATTTCACTGTGAAATTCATCAGTTATTTTACCCTGAGAAGTGGAAAAATATCAGGTATGAACATTCCATTACATGCAGCATCTTCATGTATGATATTGACTTGTGGAGAGCTAGAGTTCTTATATATATTTAGATATATATATTATGTTGTCTGCAGACTAATAGAAAATGAATCATAGGTGAGGGACCTTGAGAGTTTTGTGAAATATCACTCATAGACGATGTTCGACACCTGACTAGCATTCATGTGCCATCTTTCGCACCACTTGCTTTCCGTCTCTTGCCCTCGAGAAATGTGATTGATTTGCAACCCCGAGCATGCATGCAGGCAGGCAGGGTAAGTGGAGTTGACACAGGCACACGACAGTCCTCGTGTTGACTCCAAAGGAAGAGAGAAGTCCAGATTCTGGGCTCTTTTTTTAATGATATCTTTACTCCAGCTGCTAAATCTGTATGTGTCAAGTTGAGTGAAGGCGCGATCCCAAGAACTGGAGAACAATAAGACAAGAGCGATTGCTTTATGCTAATTTTGACTTTTCCGTCAGAATTCTGAGGGAGCGTATGTATGCATACAAGTGCGTGAACTTTTGACCTCTGTTTTCAGCTTAGAGCAATCTGTCTAGACTTTTTTTTTTCTCCGGTTCTTGGGATCGCCGCATCACTCAACTCAACACCTACATGTTTAGCAACTCAACTAAGGATACCATAAAAAGAGTCCAGAATCTAGACTAGGAAAAGAGAGGTCTACTGCCAGCTTCCTGCGATATTTAGAGTTCATCTTCCATGTCGCCCTATCAGTAGAAGGCATTTTATTTAGACATTGTCATTTGATAGATGTTGTGTTATGGAAAGGAAATTGAAGTATTTCTTGCAGTTTTAAAAAGTAAGATAGTTAGGGGGGGGGGGGGGAGTGGTTGCCTGCATCGGGAGACTGGATGCTTCTGCCATCTGAATTTGTCTATGTTGGGGCTTCACTGCTAGCTAGATTTGAGGAGTGATACGTTGCAAATCTTCATATATATCTGAGTTGTATAACTACTAGTATCAGTTTGCACTCCTTGGACCGTTCTATGCATTAAAAAAAAATCCTTTGTTAGAATTCGCATTAACCCAAAACAGCACCAAATCTATTAAAAAAAAAAAATCAATGTGCCGCAAATGTAATATATAATTTAATGTGATACATATAAACAGAACAGTGAATTGGCAAATATGTATACCAGTGTATACATTAACCAAGAAAGGAAGTGACTTTTTTGAAGTACAGAAGTGTTGATCTTACACTACTGAGAAGATCTACATCTGGAGCCTACAGTGCTTCTATTACTTCCTGGAAGCTCAGGTGTGAGCTGTCATTTTACCCAGTCAAACTCACCTTAGTGGTTTCAGTTTCTGTTGCCTTCTACCAATAATGAATCATCTCTATTGTCGTATCACAACTATTAATTCTAAATCTCGTATGTCACATAGTTTTGCTGCTTTCTCTTCTTCACCTACGGCTGTATATGTGTAGCATTTGTTTGATATGACAGTACAGGTGACTCCTGGTATAATGCAGTACTCAGGACTGACAGTTTTCTTCCATTATATCGTAATTTTGTTATACCTGAACAATAAGGAATATAAAGATATAATTTAAGGTGTGAGTCTCTTCAATTTGTCTCCCTCTACAAATTAGATTTGTTAAGATCACAACTGCTGATCTGCACATTAACAAACATGCCCCCCCAAAAAAAAAATTGTAGAGGGAGACAAATTGAAGAAACTCACACCTGAACCTTCACCCTTCTGAATAAATATCTTTCTTTCAAGATATGATTTGTTGACAATTTCAGAACCCGAATCTTTACTTAATTTGTTATAAGAGTTTTGTTATAACCATGTTTGTTATAATGGGAGTTCATTGTATTATCTTGTAATATCTATTTCATCATGGAAAATTATTTGCTTGAAGAACATACTGAAGAGCAAATCCTTGGAGAGGGTAAAGGGTATGCATGGGTAGGGAAAAATGTCATTGCTACGGAGTGAAACACTTCCCCTCCCCCTCCCCCCCCCCCCAGAAAAAAAAAAGAAACATCTTTCCATTTCCCAAGGTCAGCCCAAAGGCACACCTGTTCAATCTTGCTGCTGTGTGCATTCCAGCTCTTTATGCCCATCTACCTGTCCGTTTCTAGAGTTGTTTGTGTGAGACGATTCCTCACTGTGTGTTGGGTATTGCACAAGATGGAGGTGGTGCATTCAAGACAGTTTTTATCGTCACAATTAATTCAGATGACAGAAGTCACTTCTATTTGAGACACTTCCGTGCAATGTATTTTTAATGAGAGTTGCTATAGTTTGCCCTTGATGTATTAAGCACTGGTCATGACAAATACAATCTGTATGAGACTTTACGTCAGTATTTTATCATCTTGAAGTTGCATGAAGGCTGTCTGAAGGCATGTTTCATGTTCACTGTCTACCATCAGTGTCAGAGTTATGATATAGGACATCAACTCTTCTGTCTCCACTTGCTGTCAGAAGATGTCACATACAAACAAAAAATTTCTCCAAATGGGAAATTTATGGAGTGATTTTTTTTTTCTCCTGCATTTGCAGCTCATGAGCTGTTGAGAATACCACTCTAGACTGATGGCAGCACCTACAGTTGTACAAGGTCCAATTTCAAGCAAATTTAGAATGATTATACAAAAAAAAAATAATAAAATAGAGAGAACTGCCACATTTTGACATGACATTTCATCAGTGACTTCCTCAATTTCTGTCTGATTAGTCTACAGACACAGGGTATTATCCACAGTATGTTGACGTGATTGGAAGGAAATATTCTACAGCAATGAAGTGCAGGAAATTTTGTCTTTGTTTTTTATTCTTTCACTTTGTCTGTGATCTCATATTAATTTTGAAAGGATGTTTGTTTAGACTTATTTGTATATTGATTAATTAGTGCATAATTTATGGGCCAGGAAGAAAACTGAAATTGATTCTAATACAGCATATGTGCTTGGCCATCTGACTAATGTTAATGATTGGTTCTCAGTTTGATAAGGTAAGACTCAAAGGTGAACTTGTGGTTCCCATGTGATACATGTGTGCTCAATATGGAATGATACAGTGTAGTTTTGCTGTAATTTTCTTATATTTCATTATTTGTGTGTGTGAGCATGTGTGTTTTTGTATCTGTGTATCAAAAATTAGAACCTGTAAGATGTACATGTAGCTCCCACTATACATTGTGTTGGACAGTGGAGTGTATCTGTATGTTCCACTTTCTGAGTGTCCTTATAACCCAATAACAAATATGCCCATTTGAAACTGATACCCTGTAGAAATGCTTCCTAATGCATCGTGCCGCATATCCATCAGTCAAATTGAATGGATAATTACAGTAGCGAAATCGCTGCCATATCCCAATTTGATTCTTAGATTGATATTTGGTGTGTGTGTTCTAGAGAAGCTATAACTCGCACTTCTTGGAACTCGAGAAAACTGCACAGGACACACTCATGTATGCATAATTCTGCAGTGTAGATCTTGGTGCACACCAGGATCCTGCTACGGTTCCATGAACACAGGAGTGTGTATGCACCCACACGAAGTCTGTGTTTACTGAAGCAAGGCAGAGCCATGTGACAGCTGTTTTGAATCAATAGTCATTGAATTATGAATATTGTACAAAAGCTAAGGAGAGAATCATAAGTTTATTTTCATGTGGGACATTCTTTTTCCCCTCTCGCATTTAACCCATTGAAGACTAGCTAGTCCTGAGTATACTCAGGCAGATGTCTGTGGCAAATGTGTGTTATGTATAAGCAAAATCAACTCGTCCTTAATGAGTTAAAATTCAGGCCGAAGATTCACTCCAGACTCACCTGCAGTCCGCTACAACAATGAAGTGCACATTTGCATTTTTAGAGATCGGTTTCTCGTAGAGCCATGTCCAGCGTCGGATAAAGAGCTTTGGAATGTATACTTTGCACTCCTTTCCAATTGGCCTCCACCCGTGTCTTCTCTAAAGCAGCCAATCTTCATGAATATTCATAGACAGGGTTTGGTGTCTCCTCTGTGTGCCCCCATTTGTTCTCCTTTGCGTCATCATGTATTTCACATCCTCACCTTAAAGGCATAGTTTCTATTATTTGCAGATGAAACAAAAACCCAGCATTAGTGCTTCTAAATAGTTCTAAAATATGAGTTAGGGATAGAAACAACCAATGTAAAAATTTGAATCAATATAATCAATGTTAAGTATTGTTAAATATACAAGATTTGAACAATAGTTATGATAAAAATGTTTCCAGACTGAACCATCTGCAGTAATGGTTTAATGAGAAAAATAGTGATATCTCCTTATATTTTAGGCTTTATTGCGAAAAAGTTTATATGGTAGGATGTTTTGTGATACAATAGACCTACACATGTGTATAAAATGTGATATCTTGAACATTTTGGAATCACTGCTCCCAAAGGTAAACAGGACCTTTAATACGGGATGCTGTCCTTGGCTATACCGGATGCAAGAAGATTGAAGATCCCTCGAGATGAAGAGAAAGACAGAGAGGGATAAAGAAAGAAAGAAAGAAAGAAAGAAAGAGAATGATAGTCAAAGTATTGAATCCCCACCCCCATACAGTGGACATCTCATTTAAAAGGTACAATGAATACTTATTCCATGCAGCAAAACTATTTGAATCAGGCTTATGAGAAAATGTGATTGCACGGTTTCTTAAATGATGCCAAAGTACCTAACCTATTTAAGTGTCTAGGAATGAGGGGAAGGGGAAATGAAATTTCTACTGTATTCTTTATAGCTGCTACTGCACAGGATATAATATTTCCCTGCATCTACTGAGGAGATGCGGTTGTCATGGGATGAGTTTGGAGTGGGAGGTTTGCATCACTTGCTGACGACAGTGCCGAGGGCAAGTCCTACGCTATTACCCCAAGCTTTTTTTGGCTCTTCCCAACCTCTAGAAAGTGACGATCCAAGGTCACTATATCGCTTGATGTGATTATTTCTCATGCAAGCTCGGGCGTCCTTGTTAAGAAAGTGAGTGGCTGTTGTCGTTGTTGTTGTTGTTGTTGCTGTTGTTGTTGAGAGGTCATCTCCTATAGAGGAATGTGATGATGATGGGGGAGGGGGGAGTATACTGGAATGGGTGCAAGTTTCCCACTGCTTGTAGCTTAATGCGCCTTCCCTGCATATGAGCTTGACAGTGATCAAAATATTGGCATGGGCGATCCATGAATTGCAAAATTTGTAGCCTGGAGCAAGTTTGTTTTGATGGCAAAACAAAAGTTTGATGGCAAGAGTTACTTGATAGTAATGAGACCAGTAATGGTTGTAAAGGTATGGTATGAATTGACACTGTATACACTGTATATTATGTGAAATAAATTATAATCATACATTCTCTTTCCCACTATCTTCTCATTCTCTCTCTGCTGTATTTAATGCTGATGGAACCTTCTGTGCATGGGGGAATTTCTTTCCTCCCCCATATTCCCCCTCCCCATCCCCCCTTGCAATTAATTCTGTAATGATGATGGGTCGTTAAAAATCTGTGCATGCTCGGGATGCAGCCTCGGTACGTGCTTCCACTCCCGATTGGTCAGTGACCCAATGGTGACGATACCGCGTGCATTCAACCCAGGGAGCGGGTATTGGGTGTGTGACAAATATCCCCGTGCCTTTCGCTTCATTTCCGGGAACATTGCTCACCGGGGAGATGTGGAACATGACGATGCTTTGATATTCAGATCACGTTTCTCTCGTCAGTCCAGCCTCGTGGAAAGAACGAAATTACAACATGAATTACCGGTACTCTCATTCCCATCACATTGTTACTCAAAACATGCTAGCTAGTGGTGAGCTATATCTGGATGGACAAATTTCATACAGTATGGCTACAACAATCCACCACCTGATGTGAATAGAAAACTGTGGTAGTCTCCCCCTCACTCCCCCCCCCCCCAAGTATAGATACATGTATGTTCATGCAAAGACATCCCTAACAGACCTTCTCAGAATTCTCTGTGGCTCCCCCCCCCCTTAACCCATGAGACAGCAGTATGTCCGTTTGTCTGTCTGTATGAAGTGCCTTTGGCTCAGTACCACCCAGTGTTACCTACACAAGGCACAGGATGCAAACTGCTGTGTGGTAGTGGCCACTTAAATCCATTTGTTGCGATCTATCTGTCCATTTGTATGTATGTATGTATGTATGTATGTATGTATGTATGTATGTACTTGTATGAATGCATGTATGTATATATATATATATATATGTAGCATCTACGGTAAAAGTGGATATTTCGGCGCGACTAATTTTTCACATTCGGCAGAGTAAGAAGAGTTTTGCGTGTTTTTAATTCCGCAGAATCAAGACATCAAGTACAGGAACATATGGCATGCAAAGATATTCGCGTGCTTTTAGTTTCGCGCTAGCTTCTGATTGTGCGAAACGTGCGAAAATTTCAACACCGCGAAAATTTCCACTTTTACAGTATATATATCTTTTCATGTATACATATAATATGTCTATCTCATTCCATCTATATGTACATACAGTCACTGTATGACTAGCCAACTAATGCTATGCAATGCCAAGCTTATTTTGCTCAACAGAAAAAGCTAAATGTAGCATTATTCAATACCACTGTTTTGTCATTGATTAATTTTGCCTTTTTCTACCATTAGCATTGTCACACAGACAGCTAGCAAAGCCCAGGCCCTTCATGCTTAGACCCAAGCGTGAGTAGGAGTAATAGATAGAGGAGGGTGGAAAGAAAGAAATAGAGAATAAATGTGCAATCTCGGCACAAGTCATGTGTTATTTATCCATTATTCTCTTCTATCAACCTTCTCCCCTTATCACAACATAGAGGCGATACGCAGTACATTGGAGCCTTTGCGTGAAGTTCATGTTGGATATATTTTATCACCCTTCCCCTTCAAGTATATCAGAGTAAATTGATAGGACAGTACCAAAGATATCACAGCGCAGCTAAAAAAAGGCCCCCTGTTTATGTACGTCAGAGCTGGAACCCAATACCGTTCTCCTATCTCTTGGATACCAGTAACTTGTATGTGGCCACTGATTAACCCGCTGAATGCCGCAGGCTGTTACCCAACACTGCCAGATTTTCTCGGTATAAGATACAATTATGTATGTGCTGTAGACACAGCTCATTTTGTTGGTTTATGTGTGTGTTCACTTTCAGACAATATGGCCCAAATTCACGAAGGTGGTACAATTGAAACCGTGGTTTAAACCATGGACAATTCGTATGGAGCGCCTAGTGTCGCATGGCCTATTTCGTTACGAAATCACTTTTTTCGTTGACGAAATGATCATTTTGTCGACGAAATAGGCCATGTGACACTTGGCGCTCCATACAAATTGTCCATTTAAACCTTGGTTTCAATTGTACCACCTTTGTGAATTTGGGCCTATGAGTTCATCAAGAAATGTCTCTATATTCACATTTATATGACAATGTTTGTGGAAAGAACTGAAAGCCTGGTGTTGAGTCTTTTTATTTCCATTTTTTGTAAAGGTACACCTTTTATTGATCAAATCTTTTGTGACGGTGGAATTTTGGTACATACAATAGTTGTAAGAAGCATGTCTAATACTGCACGTCAGTCTGTCAAAGCAGTTATTGAGTAGCTATAAGTGAGTGAAAAGGGAACGTTCCTCAAATTTCCTCTCATTTTGTTTTTGGTATTGCTCATGCCATGGAGGTCTAGAACATCATCCTGTTGCTATAGTGAGACCAAATTTGGTGATACAGTAATGTGTGGTTGTTGGCAAAAGTGATTTCTTTTCTGTGTAAGACCCCTTTTTTCTGTAAGTTTTTTTTTCCTGCACATTGGCTAACATTACAGGAATTGCAGGGCAAAAACAAAAACAAAATCATATGAATCAAATAGCTAATGCTGCTTCAACTACTACTACTACAAATATTATACTGCTACACAAAGATAAGGATGTAAGGAAATATTTCATTGTACCAAGCTTGTGTTCATTTCCCATATCCAGTTATGGGTGGAAAATGTCACTTTTCTTGGCAGGTGGCTTTGTATATTTGGTTTGTGATCCATGCATCAAAAGTTGAGTGTGAGATGAAAAGGAACTAGTCACATTTTGCGGTTACCCCTTGACGGATCCCTTCATGAATGTGTTCATTGTGACAGCAGCGATCAATTGGACTCGACACTGAGTTTGCACGCCCCAAGGCTGTGTGGGGGACATTCTTCTTGCAGAAAACGGATTCTTTTGTGGATGCCCCCCCCCCCAAACACACAGACACATGCACACAGACAGACAGACAGACAGACACATACACACAAATGCGCACACAAACAAGCTTTGACATCTATGTACAGTTTTTTGAGAATGAAATAAGGTTGCTCAATCCAAAAATGAAATTAAGTTCGTTAATGGGAAGGTTCTTTAATTTGAAATCGAAATACAGTTCATAATTTTGAAGCTTCATAAGTTCACACCTACATATATTTTTCATTTTTGGATTAACAAACCTTATTTCATTTTCAGATTAGAAAACCTTATTTCATTTTCAGATTATCAAACCTTGAGAATAAGAAGTGTGTTACAACAGGAAATTGCCTGATGATTGCAATGTTTTATGAAGCTGCTTCAGAGAGAAAAAAAAAATGAAACAAATGTGCAGTCACCTTTTCATTATTCTTTTCATTCCCCTCACTATAGTAAGATAGAATTGATTGAACTGTATCATTATTGATCATGCTGGACGAACAATAGCAGTCTGAAGGAACAAGTGTGGGATCAAAACCCTTCAACTATTGCTTACTTAGTAGCACTATACCACTGAGACTAGCATTGAGATATGGAGGGTCCCTGTTAGAGCAGAAGGCAGCATAGTCAGATTTCCAGCAGGTTTTTTTTTTTTGCTTTTTGTAGTACAATGAAATCAAAAAGTGTAATATTATTTCATGAGATGTGCAGTGTACTTATACTAATATGATGCTTGTATACCCTATATATAAATTCAAGATATATACTCCAAATATTAATATGTATACAAGTAATGCACATTCCAAGTGCATTTCAGTTTAAGATTATGACAGCCTGATTGTCTGGTCTCATGTCTAACAATATGTGATGACCAGGGTTTAAATGTAATAGTATGTTTACTTAGCTCTTCCACCACCATCATGGGTGGCCTGTTTGCTAAGAATACCAAATGACTTGTTGTGTTTGCTGTCGTAAGTGGGTTAACAAAATTGCAATTTGGAAGCTGCTGGGAGAGTAGTCTCATCTTAGAGTTCCCATGATGCTTTGCAAGAACCAGAAATGTCTTGGGAGCTATTACCCCCTCATTTTTTAACCCACAAAGTATTGTAGAAAAGGGAGATGATGGGCTCATAATAGGGGCATGAATTTCTTGGATGCAAGATCAAAATTCATGATGAGAAGGTCCCGCATGTATGAGTTAAAAAAAAAAGCAAACGTGTAACTGTGTCAGAATTAAAAATAAATCTCAAACTCAATGAAAGCCAAATACAAAAAGAACCCCACTAGTAATATTAAACAAGGTTTTCTACAAATGATGCCTAAGCTTTAGTGCTTTCTCTGAAATTGCCTATTTTATTTGAATAGTGTTGAAACAGTCATTGTGTCTATCTTAAAGATTCACTTCATTTTTTTTTTTCAACAAGGGAAAGATAAACATATCTTTCAGTTGCCTAGTGGGGGAAAAATCATCAAGTTCTATCCACTAGACCGTCACATAAAGTGATGCAGATGAGACGAATGTCGCCATATTTTTTTCCCTGTTGCCATATTTTTCCCACTCTCAACTGCCTGATAAGTATCTTATTCTCTTCTTCCCACTCATTGTTGTCGCTGACATCAGCTGTAGTCTGGTTTGCAGATGTAAATGACAAAAATTACTGATCATATTCATGTGTAACACCACCATCGGTGTGGTCACTGCTTTAACCCAATGGGAACAGGCTGATTTTACTAGAACATGCATTTCCCATAGACACCTGCCCAAAGTATACTTGGGGCTCATCTTCAGTTGGTTAAGGACAGCTCCGTGTGAATATTGGCTTCGGATACATTGATGTGCAGAGTGATAAGAACATATAAGTCTTGTCTCTTAAGAAAAGAAAGAGATTATGCACCATCACTGCCTAGAGCACATTGAATAATATTATTAACGCAAAATCATTCTGAAATGTTAAGCAGAAGTGACAAATGTATCCGTCGCTGTGGGTAGTACAAAGTTTTGCTTCCCAACACAACAGCTCTTTCTATTACCTAGACAGAAGAAAAGGTTAATGAATAATTGATGCATGATACATAGAGAGCCCTGAAAAAGAAAAGTCTTTTAAAGCAAAGAGAGAAGGTGGAAAGGCATGAAAAAAACAGAGACACTCTCCATCAAAGTTGTTAAGTTGTATCAACTAAAGCAGCCATTCATCCCGTCTAACCCGGGATAGACTCGGGTGAACCCTGCGGCTATCGGAAGCGAACCTTCGCAGGAATCAATATCCATGCAGTGCCCGGTGGAAGGGTCGCGGCATATATCTCTCCCAATCCATCCGCAGCCGAGGCGTGCCCGAGGTAATGCTGCCCCAACGACCTTTCTTGAAAGCAATAGGAAATAAAAAAAAAACAAAAACCACTGAGAATCAAAACATGTAGAAACATCAGCGTTGAATTTGAGTCACATGGCAATGGGGAGGGGGGGGGGATGGAAGGGGGACTTATGGAAGGTATTAACCTGTAGCCATCAAGATTTTACAATTCCAATCAAGTTTTTATGTAGCACACAAGCTTTCTAGAAAGAATTGGTTATGGTTCAGGAGAACAGCGATGCTATAATAGTCTTTCCTTTCCTGCTCCAACCATAGACAAGGACAAAATTGCTATTGCTTTATATGTTCTGACTATTTGTCAAAAATACTTTGATGCTGAAAAATTTTCAGGGTGAGAATGCAGTGAAAATGATGCTGAAAGTATCCAAAGTCCCAAGGTATGTTCACATTGTGTGTGAGTGTTTTTGGGGATGAAATTTACATGACGAAATATCTATAAGTGATTCATTTATGGTTGAAACACTAAAAGTTTTGACAAGTAACCACGGAAGAGTGTTATCTTAGGAAGATGTGGAATTGTTTAATCATGTAGAATGTGTGTTACTCACAGGAATGCAAATATCAACATATCAAAGTTTGAAAATGACAATTATATCTCCCTTTTCTCTTTGTTGTAAGTGAAATAGAAGAGTGAAGGATTTTGCAAAGAGATCGATGAAATGTTCCATTATAGTTGCCGGCATGCCACCAGCTCGTAGGGCCAGATAGCAACAGAAAAGAGGTAGACATGCTTGGATGCACCTATTAGGTTAATGTTGTTTGACTGTCTGAGTGATTTGATTTACCGAGAGTAAACATCGGTGCTAGCAGGCCTGGCAGAAATTCAACAAAGCCATGAAGTCGTTGGGGGGGGGGGGGGGGGAGGAGGAGAGAAAAGAGTCATATCTAGGAGCAGATTTTTAACGCTGTGGCATTTTTTTTTTTTTTAAATCTCCGAGCAACATGAACTGGGAAATTGGTCATGTCAGTTTCCAGCGGGGTGAATCTATCAGTCGTGGGTCCACACCGAGATTGGAATAGAGGGACAGAGAGGGGGAGAGAGAGAGGGAGAGAGAGAGAAAGGGGGGGGGGGAGATATGAGTGGGATGGAGGGAGAGGTAGATAGGAAGAGAGATTGTGTGTCCCTGAAATAGTCTTTTTTTTGTAGTATGTGAATGTGCATGTGTGTATCTTTCATTCTCTCAATATCTATTCATCAATCAACTGTGATATGAATTTTGCATGATCTGGAATATGCTCTAGCGTGGAATATTTGCATGACAAAATGCACAATCAGAGCCCAACTGCAGTTTTATTTCACCAAGCCCAAAGGCAGATTCATAAAGTGGAAATGCCTGAGAGGTGTGGGTTAAGAAACTAATAGTGAATCTTTAAAAACTAGACTATGGGGGAAGGGGGGAGTGTCAAATCATGTTTAACACACCAACAACTGCTCATGTGCAGTGCATTGGAAACAAGTCTGATAACACTTAGGGGAAATTATCCACGACAAAATTATCACATTATTGCATCGTAGCAGTGTAAATCCCAGGTGTTAAATTCATAATCGTTTTGCTCATCCATCTTGCTTTAAGTTAGGAGAAGATGACTCTGAAAAAAACTAAATGACAAAAGTCACATACTAATGGCTGTTAACTGTGATGATTTTCAAATCGACGATTTTGGAATACCCTTTATCATCCATCTTGTTGGAGCAATTAGAAATGTACCACTACTGAGAGTTTGCGAAAGCCAGGGCTCATGACTAGATTATTGAAAGACATTTTTGATTTTTTTTAAGAGTCCTTGATAAATCAGCTTCAGATATTTTTTTTGGAACATTTAATCAGAAATTGGTATGATCATATTATACATCTGAAGCTGGACACTAACTTTTTTTCTTCACCAAAAGAAAAAAGTTAATGTCCAGCCTTAGCTGATCATACTAATTTGAGGCCCTGACAATAAAATTTGGTGGCTTGATCAGGCCACCACGACATATCTTTTCTTAAAAATTGGTGACCCAACATCTATTTCTGGTGGCACCGAGCCCCTGGGCCACTGCTAGTATTGAGTCTTGTTACATCACATATGATCTGTAAATAATGCTTTGAATGACTAAATTCTTAAATCTTATCAGAATACTTGTAGTCAAATTGTTTGTGATTGTAGTGTCATATCTCCCGGAATTGACTGCCTGTGCAAACATCACACACACACACACACACACAGAGAGAGAGAGCCAGATTAGACACTAGGAAGAAAAGCCTTGATAATTTGTTGCAAACACAATACAGAACTTTCCAATCTTGCTGGTAGCTATGAGTCAGGTAAGGGATCATCTTACAGATTAAAAAAAATAGATAAAATCCCCAAGTGCTGAGAGAGAACCAAGCAAGAACACTAGCTTCCATGTACACAAGGCTACATTCTCTGTCAGGGAATTAACCCTTCATATATCTTGGCACTTTGCTTTGATATATACCTTGCCAAGTTTTGTTTGTTTGTTTGTTTGTTTGTTCTTTAATTAGCATTCAGTAACCTCTACAAACTTGACCTAGTTGTAAAGTTAGCATTAATAGCAAACCCACTCCTGTGTAGCAATGTGCCTTAGTCCAACGGGAAGGCCATGGTGACTTTATCTATAGGGATAAAGGGGGTTTAGGTAATCTCTATTTATGAAGAATTAGTTTCCAGACATCTGTGCAAATTCTGTAGATTTCTGTGAAGCTGGACATGTAGTGAGTAAAGCTGTAGAGATAATACCAAGCTTTGCTTTGATGAAAATTTTATGACAAATTGAGGATTGTTTTTCTTTGAAATGACCACTAGCTACATTACTGTAAAAGCATGACTTGCGCACATAAAACAGTGACAGAAACTTAGAATTTACATGCAAAGAACACCGCTTGATAGTCGATCACCACATAAAATGCAAGCTATATGTAAGACGAAGGGAAGCTCGAGAAATGTTTTCATTGCACTGCGGCATTTGGTGATTTATCGATCAGTTTGGGCGGGTTTGTGGGTTTGAGCAGAATATGCGAAGTTGGCACGCCGTCAACTGAGTGGGACGTGCGAACGTGGCACATACAGAGTTAAACGGGAGAGCTTCAGTTTCTCTTCCAGTGTAACAGCAGCAGCAGTAGTCTTCTGATATGTAATATCAATGGGGCCGAGTGGTAGTCTGGTTTCCAGACCCTTTGCCCTATAATTGTTACTTCCCCAAAATGTGCACTCTGCGGCTACCTTCGTTGCCGCCCGCGACGAAGTCGCTGCCTTTGCCGAGGACAAATCCACCTTAAACAGCTCCAGTTTTTGGACATTGAGGGCATTAATATTCTGTACAGCAAAATAGTACAAACAGAGGATCTGGAAGCCAGACTAGCTGAGTGGATGTATAGACCAAGGTCAAGAACTATTCTTGACATGAGTATATTCTAACACACTCCAGCACCATGTGACCTTCATGCATATAATGATGATTCATAGCCCTGCTATGGCTACTGCTAATTACTCTATTCACCAACAACAGCAATAATAAATATTGATAATGATGATAATAGATATAGTAATGGGCCTGATCATACAATGATAATGGTAATGATGCTTATGATGATAAAAGTTAAGAAACTTCATCCTATCATAATGATGAATTAAGCCATTGAAGACTCATTTTCATATAATATGCATTTACGATTTACCTCAACCTGAGAATACTCAGGACTAGTTTTCAAGGGGTTGATAATGGTGATTTGTAATATAGTGTAATATAGTGTATGCATTATTTTCATGTGTCTATTAAACTGATCATATAAGACACAACTGATCTGATTACAAATGATGTTAACTGGAATGTAAATCACTATATACATGTATGTAGAGAATCGTCTGTAAGTGTATTTGTGTGTGTGATTGGAAGTAACTATTTAAAACTAAAACAGTCAAAATGGCTAGATAGCATTTGAATGAACATCTCATACAAACATTTATGTCTTATTGTGACTGTGTTGTGACTGTGTTTAGAAAGGAAAATGTTCCCACAATTCATTGCAAGTTTCAGGCGTTTCAAATTTGCTCCTCATTTCAACATTTGTTGTGTCTAAGGTCAGAGGTCAAGTGAAATGTCTTCCACCTGTGCAGCCTTCCACTTCTCCATCAAATTCACTCACGTCGCCCCCTCCTCCCTCTCTTACTTCTCTTCCTTGATTGGTTCATCAATGATCACAGAGTCCCATTCCGTTCTCCAAGCTCAGATTGAGGCGACCTTTACATCATTGATAAAGTGTGGATCCTTCATGTGTCGCCGTTCTTTGGAGGCAGATTTCCGCCAGCGTGAAACTCCCACAGTCGCTAACTGTTTTTCTATTTTCCCCCCTTACATCACAAGGGCGGGTTCCCATCAACAGGTCGCTGGTGCAATCTTCACAAGGTGTTTGAGATCCTATGGTTTCCTTGACCCGTTGAAGAGTAGTCCCGAGTAATACTTGGGCAGGTGTCTGTGGGAAATGCTTGTTATAGCAAAATCAGCCCATCCTCAACGGGTTAACAGGTTTGAGGATGTCTACTGCCTAATGAGCAGAGTGAATTCTCAGTACTGGGTAACAGAAGTATCAAGAAAGACTTAAGACCAATGTGAGAGAAAATGAGAGATAGAGAGATAGACAACTTGACCTTGAGTTGTTAGATGTGGATCGCAGCCTTAACAAGATGCTTTCAGATGCACTGGCTTCCAAGAACTTCTTTTCATGTAATGGTTGATGAGCAGATTGGATTCTAGATACTTGATAATTGAATTTTGTTCGGGATTAAGAGAGAGAGAGAGAAAGAGAGATTGATGGCCTTGAATTGTGACACATTCTTCGCAGCCTTTATGAGCTGCTGCAGACTTCTCATGGACTTCCAAGTGTGTGAAAATGTCTGGAAGTTGATGAGTTGATTGGATTTTTGAAACCAGTTAGAGAAGTGTGAAAGGGACTAAAACAGAAAGAGAGAGAGAGGGAGAGATGGTCTAAAGTTTTGACACTTTCCTAGCATCCTTTTGAGATGCTTCAATCTCTTTAGCATCTTATAAAGTGTCTGAAGATGTCTGGAAGTTAATGAGCTGATCAGATGTTTAACCTGTTGAAGACGAGTCCCAAGTATACTTGGGCAAGTGTCTATGGAAAATGTCTACATAGCAAAATCAGCCTGTCCTCAAAGGGTTAAGCTGGGTAATAGAACTATGAAAAGAATTAATAAAGGATAGGAGAGATATAGACAGACAGATATATAGATAGATAGATAGATAAATAGATAGATAGATAGATAGATAAATAGGTAGATAGATGGTAGATAGGTAGATAGAGAGAGAAAAAAAATAAGAGTGTGAAGTGGGTAGACAATGATTGAAAGAGAACTTTGTGTTGAGTTTTTGACACTTTCTAAGCAGCCTTTACGAGGTCAAATCCAAAAGATTTAATACTGTGTAAAAAGCGTTGTTTTCCAAGGTGCTTTTCTCTTGTAATGGTATCTAATTATCTTTAAATTTATTATATTTTTCAGTATCCTGTTATATGATATTTCTAAGAATGCATTATTAGGCCTCTCTATATCTCTTCTGGGTAATATGCTGATTAATGAAAAATATATCTGACGAGGACAATAAATGTTGTATGAGGATATAGATGAAACTTCCCTCGCAGTGAGAGCTTGAAATTTTCCGTCAAAGTCTACTCTGAACAAGATTGGAATTTCTAGGAGAAAAAAAAAAAACTGCAACAGCTGCACTCCAAACAAAAACAGCTTTGCAGGCCAAGAGTTGGTTGTAACCATTTTTCCATTAGCGCACGGCAATTAGACATATCCATTATATCTCGTCGAGAAGGGAGTTGTGAGATTCTTTGCAGCCCGCGAGTGCTTGTCTTTTTCAGAAAGTCCCCGCCGGATTCAGCTCCTCTGAGCAATTTTGTAGCTGCTGCCACTCTGCTAACTCTGATCGTCCAGTACGCTAATTGCTACAAATTGGAAGTCGCAGAGTTCTAGAACCTCAATTACGGATAGCATCTTAGGGCAAATTAGCAAAGTAGATTTGGACACCCCCCACTGTTGGTATCGATTGGCTGAACAGTGGTGTGGATCCTCATGATGATTTGTCACGGTGTGGTTGCACCGAGCAGCGTGGGGTGGTGGCGTGGATGGTTTGATAGCTTAAGACATTAACATTTATGTATCATAAGTGCTTTGCTGCTGTCTTTTGTGCACACAGTGAGCAAGAATCCTGCATCAAGAATTAGATTTGTGCAAATTAACAAATAATGTTCCATTACTGTCATACAAATCCATAACCACAGTCACACTGGCAAAAGATTAAGAAGTCTAACCCTTTGAGGATGAGTCCTGAGTATACATTTTACTTGGGCAGGTGTCCATAGGAAATACATGTTGCAGCAAAATCATCCTGTCCTCAATGGGTTAAGATTGCGAAGTCTTCTTGATCTTTTGTTGTCCGTTCACACTGGCAGCCAAACTTCTCAATCTTTGGTTGTCCGTTCACACTGGCAGCCAAAGTTCTTGATCTGTGGATTAAGAAGTTTTGGTCACCAGTGTGTGTGTGCACAAGAAAGAAGAAAGAGTACACCATCTGATGGCTGGTGATTGTGATGTGACATTATTGTTCATCACAATAACCACATGCTTTGGAGGCACAACCTGCAAACAGGTGATAGACTGGTAACATGGCAAACTCTGCGAAGTTTCTGTTTCTAGCGTTCACACTCGCAAAAAATTGTGAAGTTTGGCAGGGTTGGGGGAAATAACCTTAGTTTGGGTGGGAAGTTTTGCGAGAAGTTTTGCGAGAAGTTTTGTGGGAAGTTTGCTGTCACACTGGCAAAAGACTGAGATCTTAAAGAGTGTGATCTTAAACTTACGTAGCGATCTTCTTCCAGTATGACTGTGGCTCATGATTATGATTTTTGCGCAAACATACGATACTCACATAATTGATTGTACTGTCATTCTCCCAAAGGAACTAAAGAAAGTCTTAACCCATTGAAGACCATTTTAGAGTATTCTCGGGTTGGGGTAAATGAGAAATGCCTGTTATAGGAAAATCAGTCCGTCTTCAACAAGTTCATAATGAAAAAAAAAATAGAGACAGTTGAGGACAGGTGGAATGTTTCTTGTTGAAAAAAAAAAAAATCATTAGAAACCAGTTTACAGAGCAACATCGAGGTCCTCTTGTTTCCTAAGCTTTGTTGACCTCAATCTTTTAAAAGTTAAAGAATTCAATATAATCGTTCTTGTAAAATGCATCCTGACAAATGGCTGACTCTGATAGACCTGTCTGTTCCAGATGTAAGAAATACACATGGCATGCATTATTAAGGATTTCTGGCTCGTTTTCCATCTTTTATTTCTTATCTCATCTTAGAAACTTTAAAAGCATGCTTGTAAATTGTAATTTCCGATAAAACTTGCTGGCGATGTAGAGGGCCTTGCAAAAGTCAAATTTCCTGTAACCGTGACGACAAGGCAGGTCATCTCTTCTACAAGAGGCGTGGAGCCGAAATCTGAATTGTCGAGTCGCTGGGTCTGAGACCGTACTGGTGACACTTAATTATCGGTGGACCTTGAGGTGTGCGAATGAAGGCGTGAAGAGAGGGGGAGGTAGCCAAGATGGGCATTTCTCTCAAGTAGACAGAGATAGGAGGGGGAGGAAGACATAGCAGAACATATGGGATAGGAATGTGGAGAAAGAGAGAGAGATATATTCATATATATGCCTCAAGAAAGAGAGAGATAGAAACAGGAGTGGAATGAGAGTCAGGGAGCTGACGGGAGAAAGATAGAGCAGAGTATATAGTTGTATAGTTAAAGATGTGTTTTGTAGAAATAAAAATTGATAAATATATCTGTACCTGAAGATATTTTATAGAGCAAATGAAGGAGAGACAGTGAGAAATACTCAGACGTAAAATGTGCATCTCTCCCTGCCTGACAAGCAGGTAGACGAATGGAAACCAGAAAAAGGAAAAAGAGGAGGAGGAGAGTAGCAAATTTAAAGAGAAGAAGAAAAAGAGACAAAGAAGAAAAAGAAAAAAAGAACAAGAACAGGGTTCCCAGCCCATCAGGGTAATCAGGGAAGTCAGGGAATTGTTTTTAATACTTTTTTTCCAGTCAGGGAAAAGTCAGGAAATTTGATAGAAATGCCTCAATTCAGGGAAAAGTCAGGGAATTAGGATTGGCCCCAATATCGCAAGTAGTTAGTAATACTCTGGTATATTTTGTTGCATATCAAAACAGCATCCACTGGATGAAACTGGATGAAAATTGGATGTGAAACTGGAAATGAGTTGAAATAGTTATCATGGAAATCTGATAACTTCATCAGGGACAAATCAGGGAATTTTGTTTACTTGAAATGCTGGGAACCCTGAAGAACAACCTTCAGGAAATGGTGACGGAAGAGAATGAATCAGACGAGGAAGAGAAGAAGGAAGAGGAAGAGGATAGAGAAGAAGGAAAGGACAAGAAGATGAATAGTAGGAGGAGCCAAAGAAGATGAAAAAAGTGGAAGAAAAATACTGCAAGGGGTTTTGCAATAAAGTAGTTGTAAGTTGGTAGAACTGCGAAGGGAATCAGTGCATTTTCCATAGCATGGACCGTGAATTAAATTAGGAACCCGTTCCTTTTCTCAGATACGAAAAGGTCCCTTTGGCCTTTTATCATTTACTCCTTGTTTTAATACTGCTAGTCACTGTTTTTTTCAGTGATCACCTTAAATGTCGCAACAATCATTCATGCCGTTTGCTCGACAGTAGTAATGGCCACTGACGTTCTTAGATGTAAATGTGCACATCCATCTTTTAAGGAGAATGGTTGGGACTAGGCAAGAACAGGTCATTGATAGTTGTTAAAAGAGAGATTGGGGGCTGGGCCGGATTAAGTAATAATAAACAGAGGTCTTTTTATAAATTTTTTTTTTCTTTGGGAGTGAGTGATTATGATTCAAGGGAAGAGTGGGAGAGGTTGTTTCTCTGGAGTCATAATAGGTCAAATACTTGGAGGATGCTGTTGGAAAGGTTCTTACGTCATGCTAGAAACCAGAATGGAAAACAATTTGCTTTCCATTCCAGTTTGGACAGCTTTATTATCTACTGTCAGTTAGTTGTGTGGAAGACCCAACCTTAAATGTCAAGCTAAGTTTGTAAGATAGTAACCCCTAAAGATAGTTGCCTCTGTATGTATGTATGTATTTATGGATGGATGGATGGATGACGATATATATGTGTGCATCAAATAATGGAGAAATAGTTAAAAATCTAGAGCATATGGATGTGCATGTGTATGTAAAGATATGTTACTATGGAACTTCCACGGTGACACAAAATTTGTTTCTGTGACAATTGCTATGTGTAATTTTCTTCAAGGGATTGGATTAGGGTTAGGGTTGTGATACGGTTTTAGGTTTAGTTTGATGTGAGGATTAGGATTAAGGTTAGGTTACGTTTGCAGGTAGAATTCATGTTTGACTTGGCATGGCGATATTTCACAAGAGCAAATGTCATGGAACCACTTACACATTTATTTGGGTGAAGTTCAGTGTGTTGATGAAAAAAAATCATGAAAATGGATTTTTAGAATAATTCTTGCCTTAATGAGTGCTGTATTAATGTGTTGTATGTACTGAGATTAGTATGATTGTATTAACTGCTCACTCATCCCTCACCGTCTAGTTGCATTTGTCTCTTTGTTGTGGATAGCCTTTTGACTAGATTGAGATGCATTGTAACAATAACTCTCCACATTCCCGTCACATATATTTGTCTGTCTCCGAAAAGAAAGTGCTGCCAAATAAGAAGAGTGCCAGTGACGGAAATGGAGAGGGTTTAGGATTGCGGAAAAAAAGAAAATGATTCCAAGGTGGCCACAAGAAAAATTGGCGAAGAGACAAGGAGAAAGAGGAACAAACCCAAACAATTTCGTAGGTGAACAGAAATGTTTTTACTTAGCAAATAGGAAATAGTATTAGTATATTTATAGACAGAAAGAAAGAGTCAGACAGGCAGACAGGCAGACAGGCAGACAGACAGACAGACAGACAGACAGACAGACAGACATACAGACACAGAACTTTTAGGTGGGAGGGTGGTGGTAGGAATAGTGATAGAAGGAGTACTGAGAGAAAGGCAGAATGCATTTATGTGATAGCAAAGAAAAAGAGGAAAACTATGATACTCTCTCCCGAAGTTTCATGTTTCATAAATGAAGTGATTTTATGTCAGGAAAGAGCATAAGATAGAAGAGAGAGAGAGAGAGAGAGAGAGAGAGAGAGAGAGAGAGAGAGAGAGAGATTTAAAGCAAGTGTGACCTAAGATTTGTATGCCTCAGCTTGGTAGATGGGGACCTTTCTCTTATCTCTCAGCCTTGACAGACTTCTGTATACTTTTCGCCAATTTTGCAATTTGGGTACTATTCGCCAATTTAACGATGCGTTAAAATACTAACTCTGATCCTGGCATGAATGTGACATGCACACACACATTTCTCCATCCATTGCTGTACTTCACTATTGTGAATGCAACCACTTGCAAAATTGTCGAAAAGTCCCTATTTGCAACAAAAAAAACCCCAAAAAACAAAACAGACTCGCTATTAAAGGATGTGGCTGATGCAGTATTCCTGTAATAAATGACACAGAAAAAAGAAAAATGGTAAAATAAGAAGTTGAACAGTCTCTTCATTTCCAAAGGGGATATAGGTTAGGCCATTCAGTTGAAAAACATCACAAATTTCCAATAAGCATTAATTATTTGACCTTCATATGATAGTATATAGCTTTCTGTCCAGCGTTACATACGTTTGCCCCCCCCCCAAAAAAAAAAAAAAATCTAATACATTGACTTTATATACACCTACTAGAAATTTGAGGTCATCTAGTGATCCGCTTCGTCTCACATACTCTGTTACTCGCACCTTAGCCGGTGATAGGACATTTACTGTGTCTGCTTCAAAGCACTGGAACAATTTACCACTTACCGTTAGACAGTCTCCATCAGTCAGTGTGTTCAAAAAAGCCTTGAAAACACATCTTTTCAGTAGCAACTAGTTCGTAGCTGTATATATAACATTTATCCAATTATACATACTGTGGTACATGTTTTGAATTGATTGTAAGCGCTTTGGGCCTTGTGGGAAAAGCGCACTATAAATAATAGTAATAATAATAATAATAATACATTGCTTCTTTGAAGGAATTTTGGGGCAAAGTTATTTCTCATTCACTGGTTCTAAAAGATTGTATTGTTTTGGGGGAAATGCACATTAATTGGAACCAGAAAATAAAGCAACATCCATGAAATGTACCCTTTCTCTGTAAAAATGTCCAGATAAACAAAGAGTGTTGTAGATGGAACTTGTTGGTAGCGAGAAAAGGAAGACAGGAAAGGAGACTATCAGTGAAATGATAAGTTCAAAGGTTACGGCAAGGTATTAGCAGTTTCTTCTTGGCAACCCCAACAGTGTTGGGATCTAAATGACAGTCCTTATTTTACCCTGGAGGAAATTATGTTTGAGTCAGTATAAAGAGAGAGAAAAAAGGTAGAAGCAAATAACTCAAGAGCAGAAAATAATTAGGAGATGGAAAAAGAAGCCACTGATAGGCAGAAAGCGGCAGAAATGATCTCGCCTAAAGAGACAGCCTCGCCTCTCGCGGAATGTTGGCCCCGCATGATTAGCTAGAGTCATGATTGGACGGGAGATTCAGTGACATGCATGAATATTAAATTTCCCCTTCGCTTATCTTCCATACAATGACATTCCTTATCTCTTCTACTGGCTCAGTGCATGTGGGCAACCAGCACTCACAAATGTAAAGTGAGAGACATTTGTTTTAGGAAGGAAAAAAAAAAAGAACGTCTGAAGCAACCGAAACAGGCGGGAAAGAAGAGAGAAAAAGGTCCTTGTTATGGCTAGGATTAGAACCAGCAGACAGCTCAGTGATGTCGCATCCTGCATTTTTATTATTTCTGAAAATTGCTGTGTTCAGATACCAAGCATAAGAGGTCTATAATCCATGGGTATAATGACATTTTCTTAATGAGTATGGCTTTGAGGTCATACAAAAGAAGAAAAAGTTTACAGAGCCACCAGACAACAGCAACAACAAGGAAAATAATTTGAAGTCACTATTAAGGCTTTGATATGTCAGTGGTAAACCTTTACTATCTGTTTTTTTTTTTTTTTTTTTGGTGTGTTTATATGGAAGAAGTGAAAGCTAGAATTTGTTTCAATGTCCAGGCTAGCTTTCAAACGTGATTTGAGAAAATTTGATGAAAAATGATGCTTTCTTTGTCCCCAAAGACTGCCCTTAGGGGAGAATCTTAATTTGTGGCTGGTCTTTACATACAGGTTTGTTCATGAGCAATACACACTGAGGGGAAATAAATTCAGTTAGTCTTAAAGGACAGGCAGTCTTAATTTTTGGAGACTAAGTCGAGTATGTTATATGAAAATAAGTTCATCTTCAATGGGTTAACCATCAACATGCCACAGTTGCAAGTATATACCACATAATACACATGTGGTATATACCACATAATATAAGTCCATGACTGCAATTTGTGTTGAGGACAGGCTGATTTTGCTCTAACACACATTTCCCATAGACACCTGCCTGAGTATACTAGTGACTAGTCTTTAACGGGTTAATGGAAAGGTGGCTGTAGAAGCAAGTTTGACTGTAGTGTAGCTACAAAGAATCAATTCACTTCTTTCTCTCTTTAAATTTATTTCCTGGAAATTGTAGCCTTGGGTCATCAGCGCATCATTATTTCATCATGTTTCTCATTCCAAGCTACTGTCAATATGGCCGACAATGCTAAACAAGGCATCATCTTTCATGTGTGTTTGCTGTCTCCGAGCGAGAACAAAGGAGACCCATTCGCATATATATTCTCCCAAATTAGCTGCCGCTCTAGACAAGTGGGGGCGTGAATGTGGCTAATGTTGAATTAGGGGGCGAATACTCTGTCCCTTGGTTACTTTTTGCGAGCAGTCGAGCGATATTATTTACTGTCACTCTCTGCAGGGTCCATTAGGCCCTGTATCGTTTACACACCACCTCTCCTTTGTAACCTCATGGTATGTTTTGGGGGAAATGAGAGAGAGTATGTCTTTGTGTTGACTTTCAGATCTACTGCATATTTGTCCCTTTTTATCTCATCCTCCTCCTCGTTCTGGAGAGAGAGAGAAGAAGAAGAAAAAAAAAAGGGGGGGCAAAAAATTGGCTGGCTTTGCTAATTACGAGATGATCTGGTAGGTTTGGATACCTGAGTGCTTTAATGCAATAATGGACCCTGTCTTGATAATGGCCGAAAGAGTGTTGTCAGAGTAGATAGATGGAAGTGCAAGTTGCTTGCCTTCATCCGTTTCGCTTTGCCAATTTGAAGCAGCTCGCTCCTGTGGCAATTTTTCTTTCGTCTGCCTATTTGTCTCTACACCATGCTTGCTTCCCATGTGTTAGTGATCAGTAAGTGTATTTTCCCCTCTTTCTTCTTGCTTTGCTCTCTGTGTATCACTGGCTAATTTCTTTTCCCTCATGTGCTGCTTCTGAAGGTAAAGTTCCAAAATAAGGTCACATAATGATGCCCCTTAAGCATTGACAGCTAGACAGAAATATCGGTTTGTGTAATTTTGGTAGAAACAAACCTATTTTTATCTGTGTTCTGAAGGAAGAGGAAGGGGAGGAGGAGAAAAAGGAGGAGGAGGAGGAAGGTAGAAGAAGAAAGAAGAGGAGGAGGAGAAAAGAAGGATGGGGAAAGGAAGAGGAGGAGATAAGAAGGACAAAAGAGGAGGAGGAAGAGGAGGAGGTGGAGGAAGAAGAAGAGGAGGAAGAGGAGAGGATGCTGGTTCAGTCCATCACTGATAAATGTGCCACAGAGCTTCTATTCATCTGTGGTTACCCTGGCAACAGATAAACATAGAAACACTGTGGCATAGTAGACAAACCTCTTAAACAATATATCCTGGGTTCAAATCATACCCAGTGCGTACCTCCTGAGGCCAGATGCTAGACCTGCTCTGTACCAGTGGACCTACACATTAGAATAAGCGGGTACGTGGCAATACTCAAGAAGTAATAATGGTAGCGCCCTCTGTGAGAAAAGTGCATACTGAAGGGGCTACCCTGGGTAAATAAAACCGTACTGTGATATCAAAGATATCGTTCTTTTTTTTTCTACATCAGTATGTTACCACTTTCATGTTGTAATAGTTATTGTTTTATTGTCATCATAATTATGATGATGATGATGAGTTAGAGAAGTATGATGATTATGATTACGATTACAATGACAATAATCACAATTACAATTACAATTATAATTACAGTTACAGTTACAGTTGCAGTTACGATTAGGATTACTATTACTATTATGATTAGGATTACGATAACT
This sequence comes from Diadema setosum, assembly GCF_964275005.1. Classification (NCBI taxonomy): domain Eukaryota; kingdom Metazoa; phylum Echinodermata; class Echinoidea; order Diadematoida; family Diadematidae; genus Diadema; species Diadema setosum. The sequence continues at coordinate 4,392,215 of NC_092692.1, read as the reverse complement.
ATTATAGTGATGATGATTATCATCATCTGATCAACATCAGTATCATTGTTGGAAGAGGCAGCACAGCAACATAGCCCTGATTATCTCTGTCTCTCTCTATCTCTGTGGCATCCTGCATCTTTCTCCATTCATCTTGTGGGATATCAAATGTTCCTCACCACCCTCCTCCCCCAACAAGTACATGAATGCATCCCCCCAAAACCCATTTCCTGAAATTATCGGCCACGGTCCTACTACCCTTGTCCCGAAAATTGATGCGGCAACATACGCGGGGTATCACACGGAGTATAGCAATCAATTATGAACCCTCTATTTGGCGGTGGCCCACAAGTGCACCTGGTTATGGTTCACTGGGCAGGTAGATGGAAATGGATATCGGTCAAGAGCTCCTACCCCCCAATTGAGGGATGCCGGGATGGGAAATTTGAAGCCGTTTCCACGGACACGGACTGCATCATTTATCAGTCCATCTTTATTTCGTGAAGTTGTACGTGTGACCTCAAACATTACATCCTGCTTAGCATTCAAAGGTGTCTTTGAATGGCCCTTGTAGGACTACAAAGATATCAACTCTCGTATAGTCCTCTAACTTGATTGGAAGAGCTTGCACACAATATGCAAGGTAATCTGTAATGGAGTGTTTTTGTGCAGTTCTATAGAGAAATGATATGGTTTGCAAAAGGTCAGACCAGCTTTCCATCGGTTGTGCGATAGATAAGGGCTTGTCAAATGGAATTGGAAAACAAATGAAATGAAACCAATGGAAATGAAATGAAAAAGAAATGTGGTGTTTAGATGCCTGCCACAATCATTAATATACTGGTTACGGTGTATGTCTGTAGCTGATGTTGTGAATGCAGCATTGCTTTACCCATGGAAGTGTAATAATTTTTTGACAGTGCTTTTTTCTGCCAAGTAATGAGCCAATGTTCATCTCTCATGATGAAGCTACGGTGCCAGCTCAGCATGTTTGAGCTAAAGACTGTCTTAGTTTTAATAGGAAACTTTAACAGGTTGTATAACCATGGATGTTTATTGTAACAACAAGATTGATGATGTACAATTCATAGACATGCCCGTTGTGGCCCTGGGCAGGCTTGGGGGACTGGTGGCCATTACAAAAAAAGTAAAAAAATGCAATCACAAGACAAGGCATATGTTAAACCTATGGGAGCTCCTGCATTTGGTAGAGAGTTTTCATATAAAATGAGAATTTTGAGTTTTCACTCAGATCCAGCACTTATGACAGCAAGGGAAAGACAACTTCTTTCAAGTGTAGAATGGCATTGACATAAATAGAACTACCAAAATTTAGTTACATGCAGTGTTTTGCATGAAGCATACAGCTCGGGAAGTATGGTAGCCCTACTACATATCGACCACCCTTATTGAAACCGACCGCGTATAATTCGCGCACTGAACACTTAGTACGCACTTCTCTGCGCGCAAAGCACACAAAAATGGATCGGCTTTGAATGTAGATTAGGATGGTGTGGGAAAACGCGATAATTCACTGTTCATTAATGGTTTTAATCAAGGACAAAATTTCGAATGAATATTTTCACCGAATCTTAATGACAGCACAATGTAATGTCTATGGAAGTTTCTAAAAGGCTTCTAAAAAGCTTCGTACAACACGGTGTTCAATACAACTTGGTTTACGTGCATTGTCAATGCAAAATCAGCGGTCGATCCTAAAAACGCGATTTACCGCGGGGAGCTGAAACGAGGCCACGCAAGTTCGTCGGCGATATTTTTGCACTGAAACTTCGAATCGAAAAGGGAACAACGGCATTTGATAGAGCTGGATTTTCTCAATCACATAGGTCAAGTTTTTTACGTGAATTTCAGTGTTAAATATTCTTATCAAGCAAATAAACATTAGGCGGTCGATTAGTAGTAGGTCCAACCCTACATCAAGTGATAGATACTGTAAAACATGATATATTCGCGAATTGGAGCCAACGGCCTTTTTTGCGGCATGAAATTTTCGCGAACTACCACTGGTATTCAATGCATATAGTGTAGACAAAAACTTTCGCGTGCATTTTAATTTCACGAATCTTCGCGCTCGCAAAATTCGCGAAATTAAGATGCACGCGAACATTCCTCGTTTTACAGTAGTCCCACGCATGCATTTTGAGCGAAGTGCTAAGTTCTAATTCATCAGGCTTTTCAACAAAAGCCACACCTAGCTCTTCCCTTGCCCTTCCAACTTGTGTGAATTTGTCAAAGACTTATAAAGCTTCATCCTTCCATTACATCTTTATATTATTGCTGATTTATCAAAAGTTCTATCATCCTATTTGCCTGATTTTGCCTGATACAACAGTTAAAAACCCTCCATCCACTTCCCGTAAAGTATGATAATATCCTGCCCCCAACCGAGCCTAATGCTTGAAAATGTTACAGAATTGCCCGAAAGATGATTAGGTTCACCATCACATTTACTTTCATCGATGCTAGCCTAAGTTGCTTTTGAATGGTTGTCAGTGGGTTTTAACCTTTTCCACTGCCCTCTGCCTGTACTCAACATTTCTCACAGTCTTCATGAATACTCATCCCCCCCCCCCAACACCCACATGGCTTGGGTTTAGGCTTGTATGAGGTCAGGACTTCTCTCAAGGCCTCAACAACTTGAAGCAGACTGGATAACATAAGACAAGCAAAACACTCGGAGGAGGGAAAAACAAGCATTTCCCTCTCGGTCCAACGATTGACTTAGCGCAGAAGTGGGGGTGGAAGGATCGTCATTCAGTGTACGGTGATCTGACGGGATCCGCTGCCTCCTGTCATCCACGGCGGACGACAGATGTTTAAATTTGCCTCGCTCGTGTAAATTTGGAGTATTCGGGAGGGTTATGTAAATGTCAAGCAATGCGTTTAATCCAGGAGGAGTCTGGGGACATGCTTCAGAGACCAAAAACCATCTCCTTTCCATTTGTTTGTTTTTAATGTATTTTTATATTTGTGACTTTGTCAATTCGTATGAGATGTTATTTTTGTGTATCCCCCTCCCCCTCCCCGATCATGTTACAGCAAAGAGATTTGCAATATGCTATTCCTGAGTGGTAAGTTTCAGGCTTAAGTATCATGGACACGACTTGCAAATCCATCCTAAATCTTGAAAATGGCATTTACGCTGAAAATAGGATATATCCTTCAGCAGTCTTCCCTGCTGTTCCTGATATAAAAGAGTTACAGATAGTACTGCACTGACATGCTTTTTCAAAACAATCAGACAGTACTTACATTTCTGCTTTGACTCGGAAAGCCCCTCAAACTCGTGTGGTATTTGATATTAAAATTGTTGGACAAAACGGGAGTTGAAATGTCTTCTTTAAATTGCATGTTTTCTTTTATCCCTAATCGAAGTGTACTCTGCAGAAGGAGCAAATTGATGAAACATTTTCTCTCGTATCCAGGAGAGGTTGCATTATGTGCAGCACATTGAAAAACATACTTCTCTATAAATACCAAATGGCATTTTCAGGTGGAGTTGGACCCCCCCCCCCCCCCCCCCGACAAAGTTTAGAAAGAGGCCAAAGAATGCCTTTCTCATGTTGGTTCCTCTGTACTGAGTGTGGGACATTTGATTTAATCATCACAAGAAAAAGGGTCTGATATTTGTAGATAAAGTGAATTATGTTTTTTGGGGGAAAGCTTAAGCCTCCAGGAATATGAATAATTAAGTTTCAGGACATGAAAACTGCTTTAAAAAGATGAAGAGATAATGTTTTCACACTGTAGGCCGAAACTCGATCTGATGCCGGAGTTTGGGGGAACCAAGTTATAACATCATGCACTGGACGAATCAGCCCTTCACTGTTGCACTGTTGCTGTTCTATGACGTAGTGATTTTCGGTTCGCAAAAGACAGCTGTTGCGCAGCATAAATCTAGTGAAGTGAATCAATCAGTTTTAACTTGCCATATCTCAATAGCATGAATATCTTGTAATAAGTCATAGTGATGATAATGTTTCAGGAGACATTTCCTTCTGCTCTGACACCCTTTTTCATATGATTTTTTTCCTAATTTTGACTTCTCGTTACAATATCTTTAAATGTAAAGATAGTGGCTTATGAAAAGCAAAAAGTCAAGAAACTTATGAAATACAGACCCCCAAAACCCACTTTCTTAAATGCAATTTTCAATGATGTCCCTCATATGCTATTTAATGATACATGTCTGATAGTAGCCCTATCTTCTATTTTCTGATGTGATCTCCATATTTCCCTGCAATGTCTTCACCAAAATTTGCTGAAAGAAATGATGTACCCTCAAGAAAAGTCTTGCCTTATGCGAAGGCCAGAAATCAAAAGTGTCAGGTCACCTTTATCTTGAGGAAGCTTGGTTGCCTAAAGAAGGATTATCGACTGTCAATATAATGTTGGTATGATGTGATATCTCCATGGCAACCTCAAAATATTTGTATTAGTCAAATAGAAGCTGCAAGAAGTTGATTTTCATGTCTTAGTACCTACGTAGAATACCATTACCTCCATTTTTTTTTTTTTTTAGCAATGTGAAGTCAAGGTGTATCAAAATTGATGAATAAAGTGAACTCAGGAAAGATAAACATGTTTTGATGTATAATTGGTATGAACAAAAATGGCAAGATTAGTTTTAATCTGTCTAATACTTATCAGACTTGTATCACCTCATCACTATTAAAAAAGATAATGCTAGTTTTGTGTGATTGTTCTTTGTGTTCATTTTAAGCAATATTTTCATGTGAAATGTTGCTCTAAGAATAGACTGTAAATCAGTGGGTGGATTTTTGCATTTAAATAGTTTTATTGTCTGTAGATATGATTCATATAACTCATCAGAATGAAAAACTTAAAAAAACTTAGAAGAATTCTTTTAATCTTGAAGACTTCCTGAAGATAAGAAAGTGATGGAAATAACAGATTCATTTTTTTGTTCTTTTGTGCATTTACCCTTTGGGATAGCCCAACAATAAGACATAAAGTGTGTTAGAGTGTATACATTTTAAAGCAGCATACCTACTTAAGCATGAATACAGTATTATAAGCAGCCCAGATCCGTGGACGACAAACTTGATGTATGTTGCCATGGTAACAAATTCCTCCTTTTTTTTGGGGGGGGGGGGGTAGGAGGAGAGGGGCTACATCTTGTTGTTACAGCCCTCATTCTGTCCTTCCTGTCCACTCCTCAAATCGAACAATTTCCCCGCACTATCAAAATATACTTCATCCCTCTTCTCTCTTCCCCCTACCATGACAACCGCATCTTCGGTGGATGGAGGGATACGCTCTCATTTCCCAGGCTAGCATCCCGACCAGGAATGTTAGCGGTCTCTGTAAACATTCAGATGGGCTGCAATCTAGCAAATGAAATCACAAGGGGTAAGGGGGGAAAGTCAGTATCGTTGACGATAAAGAGAGGTTTCTGTAAACACGAGCATCAACCAGGGAGAGTTGTCATTTATTCCGGCCCCCGACTGGTCCCCCTTCCCAACAACTTGCACGTAGACACACCCACAAATACACACACATATACACATGTGCCTTTTCACTTTATATTCTCTTGGTTGTTGTTTTTTTCTCTCTCTTTTTGTTTCCCCTCTTTCCTCGTTCTCTGTTCCAGGATTAATCGATTATGGATAGGCCAGTCTCTCTTAACATATCATGTCTACGTGGCATGGAAAATGCACAATGCGCGTCCGTATGTGAGTGATAAAGGAAGATTTCCAACACCGTGCCATTACGAGGCCATGCCATCGTGCATGTCAAATGAACTGTAGGCCTCGTCACATTGTAATGATTGTGTTATCAATAAAATTACCGCGGCTACATTTCCTGATTAATGAGAAGAAAATGAGAGAGATGGGGAGGGAGATGGCAGGGGTGGGGTTAAAGGGGGGGAGGGACGGACAGGTGGGAAGCCTGGCATATGGAGAGAGCCAGAAAGAGATGGAGAGAGAGAGAGAGACAGAGAGGGATGTAATGGGGAGAGAAAAAAGCAAGGGAGAAAAAAAAATAGTATGAGAGAAGGAAAGTTAAACTATCTAATATACAAACATTATTAGCTTGACAACAAGAAAATGGAACTGATGGAAGCAAAATAAATAAAAGAAAGGTGGGAAAAAGGACTGGGGTTGAAAATACATGTACTTACAAACCTTGCTCTCTCTCTCTCTCTCTCTCTCTCTCTATCTATCTGTTGTTCTATCTCTTTTTTTTCTCTCTCTCTGTATATCTATTTCCTCATTCTCTATCTGGTGACACTTTGAACACGCTGCCAACAATCCATCAAGATTGAGTGTTGCTTTTCAAAGCACCAATACTGAAGAATTCATCCTGCAGATCAAGTAGAGAGAGGTCCTTTTGGGGGCCAAGGCTGTTGCGTTATCCAGACAGACACACCTAGATGGTCACTGCAATGTGACCACTGGAGAGAGCTTCCAAGAGTATGATCTGTTTTCACACTGTCACTCAAGACAAAAAACAAACAACAAGCAAACAAAGCAAAAATAGAAAACCCAGCAACAACACATCAATGCAAAACCCTTTATAATAAGTATTACAGTTCATGTTCCTAAAATGTCACTTCTCATATCAGATTATCTTGCCAAAGTAGAGATCTTTGGAGTCAGCGATGCCTCGTCTGACATTTGCAGATGAAAAGGGTAGCCAAGAGGACAATGTCTGTGTGGGATTTTTCACAGTTTTTCAAAGTGTGAACATTCTAGGGATCACAGAGCAATGACCCTCACTTCAAAAGCGGTGTCTCGATTCATGTTGCTTCTAAAAGCACCACTTTAGGAGACACCATAAGAGAGTGTTAGTATAACGAGCAGGGGATTCTGTATTACTCTCAAAAGGCGTCGCTTTGGATGTGCTGTAGAATTACTTTGCCAACATAGTTTGTTTTTACAAGTAAAATCTCATCTCTCAGCACTGGACAGTGTATCATGCTGTGAGTGTTGTACACTGTGTTGTTTAGTGTTGTACTCACATTGGTGTGAAAATTCTTGTCCAACACTGATTGCAGGGAGACACACTGAGCAAAGGGTGTGTGTGAGTGTGTATGTGAATGTGTATGTGAGTGTGTTTGGGTTCCACACAAGTCCAGCTGTGGAGGCACCACACTGTTACCACCACAGTGGGGAGAATGTTACAGTGGTTGAAAGTATTGACACAGTGTGATCAGAGAGCAAGAAATGCCATAGTTAACTTTTGAATGCTATTTATCATCCCAGTGTGTTCGCTTGCAAAGAGTTGTCTGGCAAACTTACAAAGTCTTTAGGGCCAGTAGTATATCTGGTTTCAGCATCAGTGTACTCAAGATTAGTTAGACTCACCAGTAATTATTACTCTGTACAATTGCTATTTCATTGAATATGATATGACAGTATAATGCAGTATTGTTTTATATCAGATCATGTGCTGTATACCAAGTCTTGAGTCTGATTAGAAGTTGGTTTCTGTTTCTTATGAACAGTATCTGTTATGTTGATGCTATTGTTGTTCTGTTTTGTTTTGTGTTGAGGGAATTAGTCAAAGGTATTTCATCTATTGAACAGTTTTTTTACATCAAGGAAAATATTCTTCTTTTTTTTTCTTCTGCAGTCTGAACAGCATTCAAACCTTTAACAGAATCACACTGGTGGTCTGTTTGCATCACAAGCTGTCACAAGAGGGCAGTATTCTTTCATTTTCTTCTTCTTTTTAACTTTACAAACAGCAAGAAAAAGAGGTTATTGCAGTAGGTGAGCCTGCATGTCAGTTTCTCAAAATAAGCAAATAGGGGGAGGATTGAACCTGCAGAAGAATTAGGGATGTATATATATATATATATATATATATATATATATATATATATATATATATATAAATATATATACAAGAAGATGTAGTACTTTTAACAAAGTCAGTGAAGAAAAAAAAAAGATGAATAAGGACATTCCACTTTGCTGTGACTAATATATGTATGTCTGACATACACATGCACACACTGGAGACACTTAACGAGAAACAGCAACATAAAAGATCCCATTTTCATACTTGCTGAGGCCAGTTTTCCATTCCTGCTAAAGTTTCTCATAGCCAGCATAATTCATGAGTCCTTTTTTTTTTAATTTGCATTGATGATTCTTTTCTGCAGCCATATTGCCTCCTTCTCAATGATTGAAGGTAAACACATGCAGTCCATGCTCTGAAACCCTCGTCCCTAGTCTAATGCAGCATTATCATGGTGCTGATCCTTTATCAGTTGTTGCCATGGTAACAGCAGATGACAGAACGGCGAGAGGATGTGGGAGGGGAGAAAATGAAGACATACATAGGTTTGTATCTGTCTGTGAAGTATGAACAGAAAGAAAGGGAGAGAGAGAAAAACTGACCCTGCACATAGGAAGTGACAGAGAGGGATATAAGGTTTATATTTCCACCTATGTGGCTTCCAGGGGGGAAGAAAAAACACACACATACATAATTATAAAGAAGGACAGACAAGAGATTGCAAGGTGTTCATTGCCAGGCCATTTGTGCCTGGATAATTTGACTTATTACTAAGCATACCATGCATCACATCATCCACTTATCTTCATCTCTTTTTCTTCCTCTTTTCTTCATATATCACTCATATATATATATATATATATATATATATATATATATATATGTTATATATATATATATATACCTGATATACATCTACGCACATACACACACACACCCACACACACACACACACACACACACACACATACACACACAAAAATGTAAGTGACAAATTTGTCTCTTTAAGGTCAAGAATCTTCTCAATGTAATGATAGTAACCATTACATGTAATGTCTCCCAATAGGTGACATCTAAACATACATATATATGTGTATATAATAGCCTTACATGTGTTTGTGTGTGTCTGTGTGTGTGTGTCTGTGTGTGTGCATGACAGATACATCTCATCTCTTCTGCCTTCTCTCCTTTTGTCTGCATGTCTGTCTGTCTGTCTTTCAGTCTCTTTGTCTTGAAGGACTCGGGGAAGATCTATCTTAGGTAGATATGAAACTGTCCAGATTCTTACATGCATCCATATAAGCATATGTACATGCATGTGTATATACCTATGTATGTATCTATAATATATTATATCTATCTATATCACAGCAGGAGAAAGTGGAAAAATGTTGTCATTATCCACATTCTATGCAACTATGCATGAAATAGATAATCAGATGCCTAAGTTTCTGTGTGTTTGTGTGTGTGTGTGTGTGTGTGTGTGTGTGTGTGTGTGTGTGTGTGTGTGTGTGTGTGTTCTGTACATCACATCTACTTGGCAGGCCAGCCTCAGTAATTGAATGATTCAGTGACATGTAAGACTGTCATAATCATGTTACTGTTGTCTAACTGTGCTCAAAGTTCTATTAGCTTTCTGCTCAGATTCCTCTCCTAATGCTCAAATGACTCCCTCTGAATGGAACATGCACTCAAAGTTGACCCGTTGTGGATGAGTCCCGAGTATATTTGGGTAGGTGTCTATGAGAAATGCGTGTTGTAACAAAATCAAACTGTCCTGAATGGGTTAAAGAGTTTGACCACATTGTCATCAGCATGTTTAGCAGAAGAATGAAAAAAAAAAAAAAAACTTACTCTATTTTCAAGCATAAGCTGATCCTATAGAATATGTAGGCACAATTTGCACAATCACTTTCAGGTTTTTTGTTGTTGTTTTTTTTTCTTACATGCTTGAAAGATATATCCACCTCACTTTTCAAAATTGGGTTAGCCCAGCCCTCCCCCTTTTCCCTCCCTGTGCTTGTGTGTCAAGAACAGACGATGAAAACCATTTCTCCTGATTGATGGATGGATATCATTTGGGCTGATGGATGTTGGTTGTCACCACATGATGATGAAGAGCCAAGTTGCTCTCATCTCCATGGCGACTGATGTAGGAGAGTGGTGTCACTGGACTGACCCTCACTGAAATCTAAGTTACAGCGGCCAATTATGAGCCGGTGTCTCTTCCTGATACCCGCCCATTCATTAACCTCTCTCTCTTGATATACCGGTCTGCCGTTTAACTCTTATTTCTTGCTCGACGGGAAGCAATATTTCATTGCAGACAATTATTGCGCAAGCTTTGGGTGATGGTGGGGGGGGGGGGGGGAGGGGGGGAGGTGGTTCCTGTGGTCATATTTCACGTGGGACGTTCATGATTATTGCAGGAAGTGGTTTATGAGATCTGTAATGTGCCTGACACTTTCATTTGATGCAATTAAGCTAGCTGAATACACATATATGAGAGCATAGTTCTGTGCACCACATTAACCATCAGTTTTGACGATATCATATATACATGTTTTATATATATATACATATATATATATATATATATATATATATATGTACATATTTTTTTTCTAATTTCTGTCTGCCTCCTTGTAACCTGTACAGAAAGGTCACTCCTTTCAAATAGTGGCTTAAACTTTGTAAGACATCACTAATGACGTATGACACAACAGCATCATGGTCAATGAACTAAGACAACAGTCATAACTTTCCCCCTCCCGGCAACGTTTGTTAGCATTCATGGTAATGGCCAGATCCACAGGAATGTGCATCAAGAATGCCATGGTACATTGCACTGGCACCGGGGCTCCTCCACCGTTCTCATTCACAGTTTAACACATTGAAGACTAGTCCTGAGTATACTCGGGCAGGTGTCTTATGGGACATTCATGTTATAGCAAAGTCAACCTATCCTCAATTGGTTAAAATCAAATTTGCATTAATACCAGTTATTGAGAGTGTCATCAATTTAGATCAATGCTTTAATCAGAATTTCTTCCACTGTATTTAATCTGCAAGATACTTACAAGGATGAAAAAGAGATGTATATTTTGTCATATCGTCGCTGGGGTGACAAGACCTTGCATCTCAAATTTTGGTGAAAATGACTTTTTTGCATTAGTGGTCAAATAATCGGTTAAGTGATGTCCTGTCCAAATCCCAGCTGTCTTACCCCAAAAATGAAGCCACCACGGCATGTCAAAGGAATGGCTATCCCATTCAGTATAGTGCTTTGGCCGCCATGTTTTTTGGCTCTCCTGAACATTTGACATTTTTGAGATACGAGGTCTTGTAGCCCCAGCGACGATATACATATCTGTCCTCTTCTTAGGAATTGCCATAAGCTGCAAACTGTATGATGCTAATGAAAGAGTGAATTCGTCAAGTGCCTGCAAGAATGGCGCAAACGCACGCATGCACATAAGATATCTTACATGCTTGTGTGCGTTTGTGTTGTTTTTGTGAGCACACAATGTATTATGGAAGTAACTTTAGACATTTAGCAAAATATTTCTCTTACAGAATATTCCTTTAGTTTGTGCATTTTGGATGTTTTGCATTTCTTGAATCCATATTACAGGAAGGGGCCGGATAATGATTTTTTCTTTATGTTTATTAGAGTCGCCTCTCTCTGCCATCACCGTGGAAATTTTGATTAGATGTTCACATCAATACTTGTAGGCAAACATAGAGTAAACTATATTAAATGAATGGCAATATATGAAAAAAAAATGTAGCTGTGATGAGTGACTAATGTGAGGAAGTCTCATGTTATGACATTCTCAATCTTTTTTTCCCTCTTCTTCTTTCCTCTTCCTCCCTGCTGACAGCATGTGACATGAATGTTCACAAGCGGTGCCAGAAGTCTGTGCCAAATCTATGCGGGGCGGACCACACAGAAAGAAGAGGGCGCATCTCCATTAAGGCTGAAGTCAGCACAAACAAACTGGCCGTGTCAGGTAAGCAAGGCTGTAAAGGATGTGTGAGAGTTCCCCTTGGCTTAAGTTTGAGATGTTCTCATTCTTCCCAGTAGCACCGCCACCCCCCCCCTTCTTTATTCTTCCAACAATGTGCAGGTGTATGTGAAAAACAAAATAACTGGTGATACTTCTAGGAACTGACTCCACCCCCCCCCCTCCATATCATCAATTCATTACTAAAGAGATTTACTATTCATGAGTTTTGATCATAGCTTGAACTTCAAATCATCATTCATGATTGCTGCATGTCAGTCACACATGTTAAAAAAAGATAAAGAATGCTAATTGCTAATTGTTCAATGGGGTCCAACTGTTGACATGAAAACAGGAATTAATTATGATGCAAGCCTTCTAGACCATTTCAAGAGAGTGAGTCTAGTGCTCTATCATCCACATGGCATTCTCCTTTGGGCCTGTTTCTTCTCTTTCTGCATTGTCTGTACTTTCTTGTCTTTTGCTTTATCCTTTATCATCTCTTTTTTCTTGTTTTTTTCTTTTTTCTTCTTCTTCATCTCTTTGTACCACTTTTTAATGTCTCATAGCTTATTTGTTTTCATCTCTTTGCTTCATCTGTTACTTTTTCTTTATTTTCAGTTTCTTCCTCTTTCTGTAAACTCTTCTTTCTTTTCCTCCTGTTCCTTGTCTCCATCATCCAATTCTGGTTTAAGAGTTCCTTGCTGTCCCCCCCCCCCCCTTTGTGTTTGCCGACTGTTTTCATTGTATACTTCCATAGGGTGGATGATATTTGCCAGGTCATCTTACACTGGGGGAAGTGCTATCCCCTTTGAAAGGCGTTCATAACTTGGGGGATACTACTAGCTAGATCAGCAATATTGAAACTTCCACACCACGCCCCGAAGAGGAGCTCGGGTTCGCAAATTTTGAATGGGACGTGAATTACGTGACGCACGGGGGCAAAACCAATGTAAACCGCGAGAGAAAGGGTGTCGGTTCGGCATGTGACAGCTGTGTGCATAACGTATGATGCATGCGTGCGCCGCTGGAAATGGGAGCCGTTGCGGGGGCATGTTATGGATGCATGTTTGCTCATAGCGTATGATGGGTGTTTGAGCAAGCCGAGATGCTTGTGTACACCAGTCTTCTAACGATTGAGTCATGTGATTATAGAGTCTTTCCAGATGACATGTGTCTCGCTTTTTTTTTTTTCAACCGCATTGCATCACAGACCGATCCAGTGACGTATTTCTCCGTTCATGTAGTAACGTAAATAGACTTGGATTTTACAAACATTCAGACACCCGTCTAGCCCCTCACCAGAGGCCGTTGCTGACATGTAACAAACAATATTTCCTCTGCATGTTTACTCTGCGACCGATATACGGTACCCGGTATGCGCCAGTTTCAGGATGATGTCAATGCAGACAAAAGTAACTTTTGCTGATAAGTCACATCCTGTGAGGGCCCCCTTTCTGTGAAACACCAGACATCAATTTCCTCCTCCTTCTTTTTTTTTTTTTTTTTCGTAACGAAAGCACAGCCATCCTTAAAGGCATAATTTACCATTTGCAGATGAAAGCATTAGTGCTATAAAATAGTTCTAAATTGTGAGTTAGGGATAGAAACAACCACTGTCAAAATTTGAATCCTTATAATCAATGTTAAGTGTTGTTAAATACACAATATGTGAACAATAGTTATAATAAAAATGTTTCCAGACTAAACCGTATACAGTTACGGTTTATTGAGAAAAACCCTGATATCTCCTTATATTTTAGGTTTTATTGCAAATATTTCATATGGTAGGATGTTTTTTGATACAACAGACCTACACATATGCATCAAATGTGATATCTTCAACATTTTTGAAATCACTGCTCCCAAAGGTAAACTAGACCTTTAACAGCAGGACAGCGTTTACATACATCTTTGGTTCTATCGCATTTTACTTTTCTTTATTCTTGATCAAATACTCTTTAGTTTATTCAAAGGCTCATGCCTCATCCTAGCAAATTTCTTAACTGGATTGTTGTGACAGGATTTTAAAATGTGTTTCAGTGACTCAAGAAATGTATTAGGCATGTTTTAAATCAAATTATTTCCTTTTATGAAAGCAATTTTGATGCCACCCTCCAAAAATTGTTTTCCCCTCAGTTGGAGTTTCCACCTTTTGAATCCCAAATTATTAGTGACACATAAATCTATAAGACATTCGGGTCCGGATATTTGGAATAATCTCCCGGATAATATAAAGTTTTGTTCAAGTATTTATTCTTTGAAAGCTTCACTTAAATGATATTTGATACAATTATATTCTCCAAACCAACTGAGCTAACAAATATTTATAGTATAGATTGTCATCTTATTGTCAATCTCAAATTTCTTCCTTCAACTGCATCTTGCACTCTCACCTGCAACTGCACTGCACTCACCTGATCACCTACCTCCAAGAGAGTTATGTCGTTGGATAGTCATTTTATGAGGCCTCCATCCATTTCAAGTTTAATCACTTATGATGGTGGTCTCCTGCATTCAATTATCTCTGTTGTTTACTGAAAAATACTGTATATTTTATTTCATGTTTCTGTGTATCTACATTGCTCAATGCAATCACCTATGTGAATCTATTTATGTACTGTTATCGATTTATTTCACTGCACTTGTTATTTTTTGTCTTTGTACTTTTTGAAGTTTGCATTCAAATTGCATCTGATTGAATGCAGAAATAAAAGCAAACAAACAAACAAACAAACATGTATACATGTCACACTACAAGCCAGTACAATAAGCCAGTGATTAACAAGGCAGACATTCTATAATTATGAGCTTTATGAAGCTATGTTAGAGGGCTATATTCTTCAGAATAACAATAACATCAATCTACAGTCATATGTATGTGCAATGATGTGATAAGGTAAGATATGGCTTTTTCAAGCAGAAGCCCTACTCCTATGCTGTAGCTGTCAATGTCGTGCCTACAACGACTCTGTTTTAGCAGGTTGGGCACTGTATCTCATCGTCCACGCATGGTAAATTAGTGTATGGGACTATGGAATGTTTAATGACTTTGCCAGCTTGAGCTCTTGCAGACAAAATGTTCAGGTTATAGTCTGCTCCTCGATGTTATTGACAGTGAAAGGGGGTAATTTAGGATGAAGCCCGCAGGTTATTGCATCTTAACTCGAAGAAGACATCCTACAAGAGAGGAATCCAGCGTAATGACTGTCTCTGATGCAGTGTCTACCTGCTGGGGCCATAATACTTGGCCTTTAAAGCCTGATTGCTCTCACAGGTGGCGATGCAGATTGGGATTACGGCAGCGAAAGTCTCCTCCTTCACCTGGTTTGAGCGTCTTCCCCGGGACCAGACAGTATCGGGTATCCGCGAGGATAGGGGGGGACACCAGTTCGTTCAACCCGGAGTGGCCCGTCTTGTCGTCGGGACTTTAATAAGGGTTTGCGACGAAAGTGGGTCATCGGGTCCAGCTGTGCAATTGGAGCCTGCTGGGAGACAGACAGACAGACAGACAGATACACACACATACAGACACATACACATACAAGAGAATAACAGCAGAGCAGTCTTAAGGGAAAACATTGGTTTAATCCCACCTCATTACCCATCAATGCCCGGGCTGAATTATATATGGCTGCACGATGTACCGATGAAAACTTTATGTGAATGATTTTTTGATGATGTGTTTCCATACATACATGTGCTTTTCGATCTCTGTCTCGCGTGGGGCCCTGAATTTCAGATTAATCTTGTGGCTGGCTTTGTCTTATGCCATGTTTATTTGTTGGTTTGGGGTTTTTTCTGTTCAATATTGTACATTTATTGAATGGAGCTGCAACACAGAGTGATTCTGATACATTGAAGATATCAACTCGACATAGCATGAAAGATTTCACTACAGGCAAACTCATATAGGGTGATCTCTTGTCTTTGAGTAGGGTAAACACTTATCGTTAGGTAGCAACCTTTCATAGAGGGTTTGCAGGTTAAGGCAGATACTCCATAGACACCATTACTGTTGGGATTTTTTTTTATTTGTTATTGTTTGTTATGTGTTTGTGAGAGAAATGTACAATTTGTACTCGTAATGGAGTCTATTCTAAATGTCAACTCGACTAATATACATGTCAAAAAATATTTCAGATTTCTTGCTGATGTGACATTTGCCAGACAAGTCATGCCATTTGTGTGGCAGGGTGACTGGGAGATATCAACAGGCATTCAAGGGCAATGGGGGAGAGGAAGTTAAAAAATATAATTGCTTCTTGCTGCTGCTCTGTAAAAATGGATAGTTTGAGCCAAAAATTGACAATTACAGCTCCTATTCCCAAATATCATCTGTGGATGAACTTTGATTGGTACTGGAAAAAAAATGTGTCCAACAGACTACTTTTGTGATTCTCCAAAAAAAAAAAAAAGGATACATTCTAGTCTCTGTGCAATTTCTATAAAAAAAAGAAGAAAAAGAACCCCACTTCTTTGTGGAGTTCTTTACATTTTTTTTTAAATTGTTGTCAGTATTCACTGCCTCTTTCAAACATTCACTTCGTGTTCAGACCCTGCACACAAATGCTACTTTATGTTGTCTTTTGTAGGCTGTTGTAGGAATTATATATTTTCGTAAATTCATCTGACATCGCCATAATCATAGTGGTGTCTGGGGAAATCCAATTGTGTAACTTGAATCAACATGCTTTCATAGTAACGTTTTACCAAAGAAATATTAACCCCTCGAGAACGAGTCCCGAGAATACTCGGGCAGATGTCTGTTGGAAATGCGTGTTGTAGCAAAATCAAACCGTCCTCAACAGGTTAAAGTGAAGAAGTTAGATCGCTGCAGTTTTCTTAAACTGAAGTAGTAACTGGTGACATGTTTAAAATGCCGCACATTATTATGAAAAGTTTGTATGACAGCCAGGTGATTTGTTTATGCACACACACACACACACACACACACACACACACACACACCCACACACCCACACACACCATGTACCTTTCTCACAAAGATATCAAAAAAGAAGAAGAAATTAATTGTTCAAGTTCATTCTCATCAACCCTCGCTAACCAAAACCACTCAGTTCTGTTGTTCACCTTGTCATCTCAGTTGCATTTTGGATGTTTGAGTGGGAAATAGTTTTATGACTCCATGGCCCGAATTCACGAAGGTGGTACAAATGAAACCATGGTTTAAACCGTGGACAAAAACTATGGAGCGCCAAGTGTCGCATGGAATATTTCGTTACGAAATCAGTCATTTCGTCGATGAAATGATTATTTTGTAACGAAATGACGACATTTTGTCACTAAATGAACATTTCATCCACGAAATGATAATTTCGTTAACGAAACAATCATTTTGTCGACGAAATGACCAATATCGTAAAGAAATATTCCTTGCGACACTTGGCGCTCCATGGTTTTTGTCCATGGTTTAAACCATGGTTTCATTTGTACCACCTTCGTGAATTCGGGCCCAAGGGTATACAATGGGATATCGTCTTTCACTTTTCCTTGTAATGCTGGTTCGTCAGGCATGAGTTTCTTTTAATGATGTCTTACATTAATACATTGTATCTTTCCCCATTTATCGACATGTCTGCATCAATTACATTCACATGATACAGATATTAGGTATCTTTTTATGAGCTTACTTAAATATTCCTTACAATGCAAAAGAAAGGCAGTACTTTCATTTGTCATTGCTATGAGGAAGCTGGTGGTATTAAATTAGATTTGAAATGTTGTGTGGATAGGAAATTCAGCTATTATTGATTGCCTTGTGTTGATATGAGGAGAACTTTCTTGTGGAGGCTACCACTTTTTGGACAATAGCCCTTTATGTGCTGAGGTACATTGCTTCTTAAAGGTCCTGTTTACCTTTGGGAGCAGTGATTTTAAAAAAATGTTCAAGATATCACATATGATGCATATGCATAGGTCTGTTGTACCACAAAACATCCTACCATATAAAATTTTTGCAATAAAGCCTAAAATATAAGGAGATATTAGTATTTTTCTCAATAAAATGTAACTGTAGATGGCTTAGTCTGGAAACATTCTTATTGTATTTATTGTTCACATTTTGTATATTTAACAATACTTAACATCGATTTTACTGATTCCAATTTTTACAGTGATTGTTTCTATCCCTAACTCATATTTTAGAACTATTCAAAAGCACTCATGCTGGGGTTTTGTTTCATCTGCAAATGGTGAACTATGACTTTAATTTGTCACTCTTTTTCTTTGATATTTAGTAGTCCCTCAAACCATGACCTAGTTGTAACGTTGGTAAGCCTACTAAGGTGGAGCAATGTGCATTGATAGTCTAACGAGAAGGTCATGGTAACCCTAGTTAATGGATATTACGGGGATTAGTTAACCTCTGTTTATTGACAATTAGTTTTGCAACAGTTCTGTACCAATCAGCAAATGAAGCACCAAGTTCTCAAATTGGCAGGTCTACTCAGGTGTAAATGTGACCCTCCATCACAAAACCAACAAAAAGTCGCCACACATGAAATTTTAGTTAAGAGCATATTCTGAAAGAGCAGACTTTAAGCTTTAAAATGATGTATAACTCAAATCAAATGGACTTTCCTAACCTATCTAAATATTGGAAAGAAAGCACACACTCAGGAAAAGTGTGAACTGAGAAAAGAGGCTCTGAAGTGCAGTATCTATTCAAGCAGTTAATCTTTACCAAGCCGTGCTGGCTGTGCAATGAATGGGACAAAAAAAAAAAAAAAAAAAACAGGATGTAAACCACTGGAGTAACAACAATGAAGGGATTATCAGATTAAATTGAAATTAAGCATGCCTTATTTACACATTCTGTCTATAATCCATGCCAACTTTCAAAGCAGTAGCATTATCCTTTCAAAAGTTATTAGAGTTGAAAGTGAACAGTGTTTACAAGGTTTTTAAGAAATGAAAAGGGGACTCTAAAGACACACTTAATCACACCATTCTACAAAAAAAAAAATGTTTGAGAGAAACTGCTAAAAAACACACTTTCCTGCCCGTCTTATGATCCCAAATTTTAGCATAATGTAGACGAAGACTTGCTCTTTCAGAAAATATGAAAAAGTCAAGATCGGCTCGGTTGACCCATTTCACCTATTTTCAGTCCTCACACAAAATCAGTGTGTGCGACTTTTATGTTCGTTTTGTGATGCACGGTCACATATAGCAATGTGCCTCAGTCAAACAGAAAGGCCATGGTGACTCTATTAATTTAGATTGGGGGGATTAAGTAACCTCCATTCATTAACAATTAATTTCGCAACATCTGTACCAATCAACGAATGAAGGACCACGTCCGGCAAGTCCACTTGGATGTAGCAATGTGCCATTAATAGTCCAACAGCAAGGCCATTGTGACACAATTAATGGAAATTATGGGGATTAGGTAGCCTCTATTCATTGACAATTAGTTTTCCAACATTTGTACCAGTCGGGGCAAGGAAAGCGCTCGAGAGTGCAAACCAATTGCAGGGGTGGATCCAGGAATTCTGTAAAGTAACTAATATTTCTGGTGCCACTTTCGGGTTTCATTTCATTTTTTTCTTTTTATTTCTTGTTTTTAACAAAAAATAAAGGGGGGCGTGTGCGCTGGTTGCGCCCCCCTCTGGATCTGCCACTGAATTGGTGAATGAGGCACAGTGCGGATTAACTCATTGAGGACGAGTCCCGAGTATACCCGGGCAGATGTCTGTGGGAAATGCGTGCTGTAGCAAATCAGGCCATCCTCAACAGGTTTAAACAGAGCAATCAAATCTTTATTTAACACTGGCCAAACATAATCCAGCCACTGTTGCACCCCACCCCAATGTAAAGGACATTATAATTTAATATCTGATTTTGCTTTTACACAGCCCATCCACTCAATGACACAGTGCAATGGCAACGTGTGATGACTGTAGTGCAGCAATGGAGATTATGCGCAGGATAATGTGACCTGTATTAACCTGTTCCTTATGGGAACCTGGTATACCAGGTTCCTGTTGTGTCAACTCAATGTACAGGAACCTGGAATACCAGGTTCCTAAAATGTAGATGGGGGTGTCTGCATTTGTGGCCTAATTTCATGTTTATTCGTGTTATGCTGACCAGAAAAATGACTTTGATCGAAAGATTAAAGTTTCTTCTATCAATATCTATTCTTTTTCTGTATCAAAACTATGTGTATTTTTGTATGATTTCCCTTTTCCAATGTGTGCTTGATTGCTTGTAAAACTCATGTGAAGAGATACCTAGCAATCGAGACTGATCTCACTAAGATTTTGACTTTCACTGACCCCATTCAAGTGCCCTTTATTGTGTGTAACAAAAGAGTTTGCGAGCGCATCAGCGCATGCTCTATTCATAATCTCACATCAGATCGAAATTTCCCATTGTTCATCGGCACATGCAGTCGACCCCCAAAAGGAGAAGACTGCTTTCACACAGGTGGTTTACCAACCTGTCTGTTCTTTGTCGACGGCAAAAAGAATCTTGTTTGGGGGGTGTTGAAGGTTCTGGGAGAACTGCGGAAGGAATGGGTTAGAATCTATAGTAAGCGTAAGACCATCAGCTAATCTTCAAGGAGCTGTGCTGATCCTGGAGGATATCCCTGACAAAGTGTGCTTATCTTTGAGAAAATGTGCTGGTCCTTCAGAAAATGTGCTATTTTTCGTAGGAAGTGTACTGTTCGTAAAGGAAATGTGCTGGCACTTAAGGAAATGGGTCGATGTCATGAGAAGGGAATGCACTTTTTCTTGAGAAAACATTATGTGTAACATAAAAACGTAATAAATGGTTATACGTGAAGATCCATAAATGTATCAATTTTAGCCCGTCGAAGAAGGCTGATTTTGCTACAACACTACATACAACACGAAAATACATACAACACACATTTCCCTTAGACACCTGCCTGAGTATAATTATATGCAGAACTACATGTAGTCTTAAAAATGTAATGACACTGCTAATGAACCATGAAGTTCGATGAGGATGCATATATGCATATACATATTATACTCCCTCTCCCCTCCCCCAACAAAAAAAAAAACAAAAAAAAACAAAAAAAAAAACAATGGAGGGGGGGGGGGGGAGGAGAGGCCTAGATTTCACATCATGAAAACCAAAATATTAAGATGGACTGAATGGAATGCTGATTGAGGAAACCTTAAAGGGATGGTATAGTTTTGGTTGAGACCTGATTTCAGGTTTCTAACATTTTTTGGTGAGATAATGAGAAACCTCTTATGAAATATGAAAGAAAGAGCATGTAATTCTATGAGGAATTCAACGTTTATTTGATGAAAATTGGTTTTGAAATGGCTGAGATATCCAAAAAAGAACGATTCTTATAAAGTGTGGGACCCACACTTCATTACGATCGCTTTCTTTTACTTTGTTTTTGGATGTTTCAGTCATTTCAAACCCGATTTTAATCAAATAAACGTTGAATTCCTCTTAAAATGGTATGCTCTGTACTATATCACAAGTGTTTTCTTGGTATATCGCGAAAAGTTAAAAGCCCAATTCTCACCTCCACCAATACTGAACTATCCCTTTAATACTCTGTGCCCTTACAAAAGAACGATTCTTATAAAGTGTGGGACCCACACTTCATTACGATCGCTTTCTTTTACTTTGTTTTTGGATGTTTCAGTCATTTCAAACCCGATTTTAATCAAATAAACGTTGAATTCCTCTTAAAATGGTATGCTCTGTACTATATCACAAGTGTTTTCTTGGTATATCGCGAAAAGTTAAAAGCCCAATTCTCACCTCCACCAATACTGAACTATCCCTTTAATACTCTGTGCCCTTACAAATGGCACACAAAACAACCTCTATCATGTGCTGTCCTTATGCGGTGGAGAAAGCATTCGTTCATTGGATGTCATCAATAGCTATTAGCATGGGCAGATAATTCAAGTCCGGACATTAATCACATAGGCTATGTCGGGAGAAATTTCCCCCGCAATTAGTTTGATTCCTTTCTCAATCGTGCAGCACTTAGCTAGATTAAGCCCTGGACAATGCGCTGAAAGACGGGTGTAATCAGACATAGCGTCCTATGAGCGAAGGAAATTTGTTCCTGCAACCCCCATCATGCAAGTTTTTTGGGACGCTGGCAAGGCAACACGATTAGATCAGATCGTAGATTGCTCTCTGTAAAGCCGGACAATCACATAATGAGAACGAAACTCTGAAGGTAAAAAAAAAAAAAATGCTCAATTTCTTCAAATGACCACATGTGCCACAGATGGAGCAAATGGGGGATAATTGGCTTTCATCCTGCCATTTATTTCTCCCACCTGGGTAGTAATTGACCTATTATCTGGTCGTGGAACACTTTCATTTCGCCATTTCAACACGTCATTAAAATCAAATTTTGAAGTCTGGTATCTTATCGTCAGAAACCATGCAAATCTTGAAAGTTAAGTTTCTCAGAAAATTTAAAATCATGTGGATTGAAGTGAGATTGTTTTGTTTTGTATTGTAATTGAATATTTCCCATTTTAGTGCAATATAATTTTTAAATCTACATAGTAGCAGACTGGGATGTGGCTTTAAAAAGAATAATGATGTCATACAAATTGAGGTTGCCATAGCAACTCTTAGATGTAGTCACAGAGCAAAGTCATGTGACAAAAATAAAACATTTCTTCACAGAAATGAATAAGTGCTATCAGTGATTATATCTTTCAAATATTTTTCTATATTTTTCATATACTCTGCCTGCTCAATATTAAGGTGTTGTCCCAAGTACAGGTGAAACTGAACATTGTAAATTTTCATTCAAATTTGATTCAGACTGCAGGTGATACATCCATCTGCCGATTAATATTTCGGTTCATTTGGAAGTCAAGGAAATGTTTGCATGGAAGCTCATTTCTCCCCCTTGATTGGCCTTGAGGGTAGTGTTCTGTCTTGCATCGAAATGGAGAGAACAAACTCTGCCTGCTGTTTGGTACCATGATGGCATCAAAAATTACCACAATTCAAACTGTTTGGTGAAAGAAACTTTCATATATCTTCTTTTTTTTTTTAATACATTGATGTCACTTAAGTGTATATCAGCATTTATCAATGGTGAAGAGTGAATAAAAGTGTCATATAATTGATCCTACATCTTTTTATGATATGAATGTATGTCACCATAGACTATTTATCAAGAGCTTTAAGGAAATCCAGGGATGTAATGTATATTCTGGATCACTTGCCTTTATGTTTCTTCTCATGAAAATGTTTGAAGTGGCCTTTTTACGTCGATGAGTTGCTGGAGGAGCAGGGAAGTACACATAGACAGGCATTACTGCAAAATGGTTGTTATTAATTTAATGAGCTTTCAAGACCATCTGTGACTAAAGAGCAATGTTTTGTTTTCTGTTTCCATACACTTCACTTCTTAATCCAACATATAGAGTGCCAAGAGATATGCATCTGTCCACACTCCGACATCCAAGATACATGTAGTGAAAATGGAGGCATGACTTCATATTTGTGGTTTGATCAGTAGAAAGATTGTGCTAGTGTGTAAGTGTCACATACACACAAAAATTGACCTTCCTTAGTTTACGTATAATGCACGCAGTCTCTGAGATGTGAATCCAGTGAATTCGTAGCAGCTCTGTGGATGCAGTGTGATGAAAATTTCTCATTAATACCATATGCCAAAGCGGACAACAGTCCAACGTCAAACAGTATCTAATTGCCACGACTGCATGAGAAATCAAGATGGGACATTATATCTGGTGGAACATAGTCATATATTCTCATTACAGCAAAGATTAATAAAACAGCTTGTGTGAACTAAAACTCTGACTCTTCTTCTGAACTTCCCATGAAATAAAAATTGTTTAGGATTCCTATTTTTAAGCTCTTATAGCACAGAATGATTTCAAGTTGCAGTAATGATGAATATAGACTGATTGTTTGTTTTTTTTCTCATAGTGTTAGAGACTTCTATCTAGGCTGATGATATACTGTACTGTGCTTATTCTTGCTTGGACCCTGTTAACACTCAGAAAATAGAGCAACATGGAATACTTCTTTAATACCACTTTCACACTTTTTACATATACTTTCTGAGCATAAAATTTTGCAGGCACTGACAGCATGAAATACAGTAAATACAAGAAGAGGACACGTTCTTTGATTTTATTTTCTCCTCTTTTTCTTAAAAACTGGGTTCTTCACTCTGAATATAGGTGCAGGCGTACATAAGGACAAACATGTCATGTTTCTGCTAGTCATGGTGTTGCACCAATGGTGTACCCCCATTTTCTGTTGCCCATATGCTTTTTTTTTTTTTGTCAGCATAGTGGCCACTTATATCTCTGGTGTGAATGGGGCTGTGGCTTTGGTAGAAATGTGAAGGCAGGATGGGTAGGTAGCATGATGGTTGTTGAGACCCATTATGGCGTCATCGGAAATCTGGAAGACCCGCATCGCTTGCCGGCAAATGGCAAGTGCAAGGCGCTGCCGCGCACTTCGGTTTTTAATTTGGCAGTTTGGCCCAGTTCTGTCTGTGTGCATGCTTAGTGAGTTGGAAGTGGCAATATCTGTGGCTCCAAGTCGACGCTGTCTGTCACGTGATCGTCGTTTTGGCTGCACATTGGGGGAAGAAGCTTTGCTTCCCCTTGTTGTGATGTATCTCACATTCTTGACGAGTGATTTGAGTTATAATTCATATCCAGGTGCTTCAGTGCCCTGTGGTTCTGTTTTCGGGAGGTGGTGCAACAATATTACCCCGTCTGCATTGCGTTGTCTTTTGTACTGTGGCCACACCCTTTTTTTTTTAGATAAATTGCAAGGCATATCATGGGACATTGTCACATGGATAGAACATAACTTTGTGAGATCAGACATATCACTTTAGTTTTAAAAAAATTGCCTTTCCCCTGGTATGATTACTATTTTGCAGGTATGTACCTCTAGCCTGGCAGTTCTTCACATGCAACACTAGTTTTTCATCGTTTTTGCAACATTTTAATGCACAGGATGAACAGTTGCTGGGGGTTAAACACTAAAAAAGGGAATATTGTTAATAATAAAGGGCATTTATATTGCACAGCTACTGTAATAAAATTCTCTATTGCGCATCACAAAATAGTAGTCATGACGCGCATAATTGAAACCCAAGTAGCATTTTTGAGAGGATGAGTTTTTAATGGGGTCTTTAAACCCCATCAACTGTAGCTGCTTGCCTTAAAAAACAGAGGGAGATTATTCCATAATTTTGGTGCAGCATACATAACTGTCCTGTCACTAAGGGCAGTTTCTTTTTTCTTTTTTTAATTTCTCTGAAGAATATTTCACCACTGCTTGATCCTGAGAACTTTAGAGATGGTAAAAGCTCCTGTATGTACACAAGTGTACCATGAAAAACTCTGTATACTATTAAACAAAGTTTTGACTATGTTGACTGTGTTTTTCAGGTAACCAGTGTAACTCACATATTACTGGACTACAATGAGAAAAACAAGGAGGATTGTATTACTAATCTAGCACATGCATTTTAAACCCATTTGAGTGACGGGCTGATTTTGCTGCAACATGCATTTCCTGCAGACACTTGTCCAAGTATACTCAGGACTCATCTTCAACGGGTTAATCCTTTATATTTTACCTAATGCACTGCTAGGTTAACCAAGAAATAAACTGTTACAATAATCCAATCAACTTGTGACAAATGCATACATGTTTGTTTGTTTGTTTTTCAGTACTTTCATGTGTCGAATGCTTTTGAATATGTGCAATATTAGATAAATGATATGAAGAATTTTTCTGTACTTTAAAGATATGTCTGTCAAAAGCTAGGCACGAGTAAAACCAAACGCCTAGGTTTCTTGTGGAATCAATGGGAAAATATTGCCATCAATCACTCAATGACAGTACCTCTCCCTTTAAAAATTAGATAAGATAAAATTGTGCTGCTTCTCTTTTTCTCTTTTCTCTACATTCAGATCAATTTCAACTATCCCACTTACATGAAATGCATCAACGGAATTAGATTCTAGTATTTACCAATTTCTTGTAAACGGTTTTATTTCTTCATCTGCGGTATTTTAAGTCACGCCAAAAGGGAATAGGCCTAGTGTGTTTTAGGTGTGGGGGTGGGGGTGGGGTGACATTTCATTCCCTGGCTGTGGGAATTCTTTTGATGTCTAATGGTATCGTAGTTGAGGTCAACGCCCTGCATATTGGGATAGGGCACTTCTGTGAGGATTGGTGGGGGGGGGGGGGGGCATTACATCGGACGTGGAGAGCACAAATTATTCCACACGTGGGACTAGCCTGGAGCCATGCTTCACTGAGGCATGTAGATGAGTGCGAGCTCATAACAGTGCCTGGCTTGGGAGGGAAGAGAAAATCACAAGAGAAGTGTGATACTGCACGATGATTTGACCCCTCCTAGAAGAATTCTGGTTACACAACTGAAATTGCGCACACGTGTCTGCTCCACAAATGCATCACCACAATTCTGTCTATTCCTGGTTTAGGAAATAAATATGACAGAATCAAATTCATCATTGCTAACTCTTTGTATCTCATGTCGGGGTGATCTATTTTGATGTGCTCCATAATGGATATCTAGTGGACAGAGTACATAGTGGTGTTCCACTTTAATAAATTCTAACATGTTAAAAATAGAAGCCGATGTGATAAAATCTGAAACAGACAGTGGCAGAAGTTTGTCCTGATTACTGAAGTTTTCAGTCAAGGACACAAAACTTTAATGCCATTTTCAATTTCATCATCATCTTCTTCTTCTACTTCTTCTTCTTCTTCTTCTTCTTCTTCTTCTACTTCTACTTCTACTTCTGATAACAAAGTATCTATAAATTTCTTCAAAAATACATGCATTAGCACTGTGCTCTGTTGACTACCACAAAAGTCACTCTTTTGAGCTGTCAACCAGAAGTATGTTTAATGCTCATTTTCATGAATTTATTGGTGTATTCATACAAAATTATTCTTGCAACCTCAAGGCTGAAGTGCATAGTATTTAAATCAATATTTC
This sequence comes from Diadema setosum, assembly GCF_964275005.1. Taxonomy (NCBI): domain Eukaryota; kingdom Metazoa; phylum Echinodermata; class Echinoidea; order Diadematoida; family Diadematidae; genus Diadema; species Diadema setosum. The sequence goes on along the minus strand of NC_092692.1, from coordinate 4,365,410 downwards.
TTTTTCCAGATCCCTCTTTACGATCATCACTCAAACATCAAAGCACACGCTCCTCACAACACAAGGATAGATTAGAATATAATAAAGTTATACCTCCTGCACTTTGGTACATTACATGATTCTTTTTTAATGCACCATAACTTGGTCATATTTTGTAGAGTTTGAAGGTCACGCACACAAAGATGACTCTTTACCTAAAAGTGCAGGCAACCATTGAAAGTGTGAATATAAAAGGAAAGAGTTTATGGGTAGATATATTCTGGTATTTGATATAATCATTGTTATTTCCAATATTTTTTCATCTGTGCGATATTTGTTATGCAAACTTTTTGATTCCTCCTCCTGTTGTGTTGTGAGAAATGTAATGGGACTAATGTCCACTTAATTTGTATTCTGGGTCAGAGAGAGTCTCCAAATTGAAGATGATTTCATAGTTTGCCCTGACAAAGGGCTGTAAATGTCATACATTTTTGTGTGTGTCACAAAATGCCTCTGTTAACTCGTCGAGTGCTGCCTACATACCAAAATCCTCTTGTTTACTGTTGTTTATGTAATGCAGAGTTGAAGGGTAATATACAATACTCAGGATTTCTTTTTTAGATAATTGCTGCCCCACATGTACACTTATTTATCACACATGACAAGCATCCTGAATGTGAATTAGCTGAACACACCTCCCTCGAGGCTTCAGTGAATTCTATTGTTGCCCTTCGTAATTGTAGACACCGTTGTTTCAAAGCAAACAAAATGTTAATTTGATGTGCCACTGAATGAATCAAACACCCACTGGTGGTCCATAAAGGCTTTACATTACAGAACTGCAGAATCAACAGGTTGTTGGTTCACAGATAAAAACTGTGATAGTGACTTTTGTCCTCCACCTTTGAAGGTACCATCAAGACACCATCTCTCGGGTCATATTCTTTGCAAACAACACTTACGATGGCGGCGCTTGATGTCACAGTTCTCACATGAGGGCTTCAGAAATTACCAGATAAATACAAATTAGTTTAAATGCAAAAGGAGTAGAAAATCTGTGTTGAAGTAACTAGACGAATAATGTCTGACTCGTTGGTGTGTGCTTCTTGCATTAATTCATGTGCAAAAGTATGTGTTTTCTTGGCAATGAAGAGACAATTTGACCTGGGATTGTTTGCACCTATTGACCACAGCAATAGCATTGATCTTTATGGTTGATATTGTCATTATAGTAATTGTTCTTCTGGTAGTATATCCTTTTTTTTTGCATCTCATATACTCCTATTTGTATAAGATGCTGGGTATGATGATAATTCCATTATTTGATGCAATAAATCATCTTTTGGGGATGGATGATGCTGCATATCAACAGAAAAGAGCTGGTATAATCAATCACTTAGCAGTTTCACTTTAAACCATCACTTGTCAAAACCAGATGTGTCATGTAATAAACCTATGAGAGTCATAATGTCTGTTAAACAAGGAGTTAAAGGGAAACTGTAGCATCAAAGCAAAACTTTGATTTATTTGGGAATCTTTTTTGTTGTTGTTCTTTGGTACGACTGTTGTACTTGGCAGATGGCAATTACATGTAAATGTAATGACACCCGTCAAAATAGCAATTTAGTGGATATCTGCAGCAACCTGCTGGACACAAAATATGCCTTACAAGTCTGTTTACAGTGCATGCACATGTAGGTGATGGATGATAATTAGTCCTCTGACAGCTTTGTGAGAGAAGGCAAAATGTCTAAAGTCTGTCAGCCTATTGATGACAAGATTTTTCCATTAGCTTAAAGTGGACAATAGTTTTATTGCTAATATATGAGCCATTGAATATATCATATCAGTTGGATAGGGACTATATGTTAATGGATTAACATTAAAAAAGAAAGTCATTTTCAAAATGCCAAAGTATTGGCTGTGTTGGCGCATATGAATTACTTTGTAGTGAACCAGCTACTGTATACACTGAATATTTCGCGAGGTTTTAATTTTTGCGAATTTCGCGAGTCAGCTGCTATTCGCAAAATTAAAGACACACGAAAATATTGACTCTAATGCCGATTATGAATGTGACACACGCGTATACATTTCTCCATTCAGTACAGGACTCCTCGATCGCGAATTTAACCACTCGTGAAATTGTCGAGAAGTCGCGATTTGTGAAAATTTAGTACCTTATTATTTTAGTACCTTATTGAACTTCCGCTTGGTTTGACATTCTACCTTAACCCATTGAAGATAAGCTGATTTTACTATATCTCATATTTCCCATAGACACCTGTGCCAATATACTCAGATGTAGTCTTCACTGGTTATAATCCATGAAGTAAGCACAATTTTCTTGCATTTTATCAACAATTCTTGCTGATAGTCCTATCCCTAAACACACTTTCTAGGAACTTATATTCCCCTGCATGCCACATTAACCAGTTCCGTATTGAATTCTGAAATCTCCGTAGACTTAATACACAAGCCACCAGGTTTCTGTATGGAACGAGTTAATTCTCTGCCCATAGAAATGAATGTAAAATTTGTGCTCATTTGATTCATTGGCACATCAAGGGCTAAGTGATTTCATCACAGAATCTAGAATCTATGACCATTTAATTTTCTGGAATACCCTGCAATCCCAAAGTATACACTGATATGTAGATATTATATAAAGGTAGTTAAGGTCATATAAGGCCCTATACATTACAGTGCCTGCACATGTTGGAAGATAGCTTGTGTGAGCTCCCTATGTGAGTACAACTTATTCGATGAGCACTGCCTCGTAGAAGCATTTTATACTCAATACTGAATTAATACAAGAAGATGGCGCCTTATTGCTTGAGCAATTATGCTTTCCTTTCAATTCGTCTCCTGCCGCAAACATTTCATAATTCAAATTTGAAAATTAAAAAAAAAAAAGTTAATTGCATTTTTGTGGGAAAAGAAAAAATGTAGATTTGCAATCGTGAGAGGGATGTGGAACTTGTGAAAATATACACACACTTGGAGCATGTATGCACAGGGTTGGAATAAACAGAAGTGAAATCTTGGGTGTAAATAAGTCGAGGTGGGTGGGGAGATAGTGGTAAGATATAGAATTTCATACTGAGATTAATGGGGAGGTGGAAGAAGTGGAATATAATACAATGAATCATCCAGATTTGTGTGTATTGGCACTGAGGGTGTATAGTGCAGGCTGATGTAAACAAGAGCTGCAGAGGATGCTGTTATTGGTTGAGTGATAGTTGGAAAGAGAGAGAGAGAGAGATGGGGATATATATATATATATATATATATATATATATATATATATATATAGAGAGAGAGAGAGAGAGAGAGGAAGAGAGGAAGAGATACAGGAAGATGGAAGTGGAATGTAATATAATCAGCAATCCAGACTTGAGTATATTCACAGGCCATAGTGAAGGCTAATAAAAAAAAAAAAAAGAGAAATGGGGGAATACTTTTGTTGGCGTGATGTTACAAAAAAAAAAAAAGAGGGAGAAATGAATATGGAAAGATAGACAGAGAGACAGTGAGAGATGGAGAGAGAGAGAAAAGGCAGAAGAGAGAGAGGGAGAGAGAAGCCAAGATTAGAATAGGGGGAAAAAGAGATGAAATTGATGTTCACAATATGAGACATGTCTCGGTGTAAACCAGGCCCTGCACTGAGGAAGTGGCTTGACGTAATTGCACTCCATCTCGGCGTTTGACGTCATCCTGTTTGCGATGCATTACAGGAGGGAGATGGTGGAGGAGGCAGGGGGAGAGAGAGAGAGGACGTGAGAGTGTCCTACAAATTGTGGATATCATTAAGGAGTAAAATGGTACACAAATGGATACCCCCCAATCACAAAACCACCATGTGGCTAGTGCTGGTTTTGTTAGATTATTGATGCAGAGCGCCACTGACAAAACACTGACTGGATTGGTGGCTAATATAGTGATGAAGGGAATGTTAATAGCATCTTTTTGAATGGCAAACTTCAAGAGTAAATGTTGGCTGGTGTGTTTGTTTTTTTCAACATCAGGGGAAAGAAAAAGCAATTAGATTCTATTGAATGTTTGCCGTAACAATTTTGGGAGAAACTGTATGAAGCGAGTGTTGACGTAACGGGCTCGGAATCGGTGCGAATGACACGATTCCACGCTCAACTCACTTTGGTTCTCATAGCTGGACTGCTGCAAACTTCATTTTCAAAGATATTATTAGTAGTCCGTGAGAACAATGTGGTTACAAAGATCCTGCGGCATTGTCTAGAAATAAAAAGGGAGGAGTTACAAGGAAGAAACAAACATTGCATGATTATCACAGACAAAGAAAACACTGAGATATTATTATCTTTTCAAATTTGTGAAGCCCTTTTTCTTTCTTTCTCCAAATTTGTGTAACTCATCGCCAGAGGGTAGCTGGTTGATTCTGTCCAAAAACTACAGTGAATTCAGAATCTCATCAGCGAACAAATTAGTTTTCATGTTTTCACCGTGAAGTTTTCTAGGTATTCATTGTTCTTTTTTTTCCTCAAAAAGTTGTCAACCATGAGCCAAATCAATCATTGTTGTATAAATATAGTAGGAGCTGGCATTGTTAGCTCTTCCCCAGGGCTCAGTTGATTGAACCAAAAAATTAGAATGATGGTATTACCACACCAGCTTTTGATAAAAATGATATGAAAAGTGCCTTACAGATACTAGAAGTATTACATCCATCTGTCTGTCTGTATGTCCTTTGTCAATTCATCCACATGTCTGTTTTTTTGTTTTTGTTTAATATATTGACATGGCATGAGAATGACTTTTTTTTTGTGCATACATTTGCATGTACATTGATGAAATGCACAGGTATATGGGAGTTATGAGATTAAATGTTGAAAGTTGAATGGCCAGATATGAAATGAATATTTCTCACTGCAAGCCACAAATCAAATAGTGTAATGTAATCTTTTTTTTTTTTCATCAATATACCACCTCAGGGCAATTCTTTGGTTTCAGCAAGGTGCATGAAATTCAGTTGAAGTTAGTGCAAGCATGTTCAGTGACATAACAAATGAACATGAGTATTGACATAAATAATGTTCACACGTCGTTCCTAATTTACATCAGTTAAATTTTTTTTTTTTTTTTTATATGTCCGCTTCCCGTAAAGTACAATTGTACATGTATGCCAAGTACAATTGTACATGTATGCCATATCCTTTAAAAAAAGAAAGAAAAAACATGCAATTTACCAGCTCAACTTTGAAAAATTGATCAAAATCTGATTAAAAATGAGGAAGTTATGAAATATGAAAGATTGAATAATTTGTGCACACAGTTCTCAGACATTTGAGCTGCATAAATATGCAAATGACTGAGCTGATGATTATGATGTCATTACCTCACAATTATCTATCGAACATTTACAAGCAATGGACAAAAATTCAATATTCCTACTATGAGAGTATATCATGATGTTATTCCTGGCTGAATTCAAACTAATGACCAGTCCAATATACTAGGATTTAAGAGTGGGGCATAATTGTGTAAGAACTATATGGCCAGTTGTAAAGCGATGACATCATCGACTCACATATTTGCATATTCATATTAAGGGTTCAAGAACTATTTTGCACAAATTATGTAGCAAAACTTCACAAATTTCATAATGTCTTAATTTTTTTTCTGATTTTGATCAAATTTTCACTGTTGTACTTCGAATAACCTCACTGCTTGTTTTCAGATGAGGTTTTTTAACTATTCCAGAATTGTCATATTAAAGAGAATTGGAACACTGTGGCTTTGGAACAAAGATAGCTTAAGATGTTTAGGATACTGGGTACTGCTAGGAATCTTGTGGGACCCCCCCCCCCCCCCCCCCCGGTAACTTGCCTTCACAAAAATGTTCTTTCCCCTTTGATGCCCCCCCCCCCCACACACACACACAGACATACACACAACCCATTTCTCCACATTGACCACCTCAAGTCAAGTTAAGTTGATTTATTTCATTTCCAACAAACAAAATAATTGGAAGTACAATGAAACATTCATATACACAGATGTCAGAAAATCAGTACCACAATGCGATGAACAGAAATAACATTGTAAAAAAGATACAGGTAAATTATCAACACAGATACAAAAAAAAATAACTGTTATATCACTGTGGTAAATGCATAAACAATATTGCTGGAAATGGAGGGGACTGCTAAAAAGCAGAGCTTGTAGAATGCAGTCCCCTCATACAGAAAAAAAAAATAATATAGTAGCAAAACAACAATTTTCCTAAGCGGTAGTAAAAAAAAAAAAAAAAAAGACAGAGTAATACACACATACATGCACACATACCTACGCACATTGACAAACACAAGGCGGCTCTCTTGTAAGGAAAGATTGATGAGAGGATAGAAAGATAGTGAGGAAGGTAGTAAGTCCGAGGTGGACAAGGAGGGGGGGGGAGGGGGAGAGGAGAGGGAAACGATGGGTCATAACCAGGGCACTGGAGGCACAGAAGCTCGGGCTCACTGATAAACAAAGAGTAGTGAGATTACCGAGCAACAACAGTTTTAAAAATCAAAAGTAAAAAAAAAAAAAGAATGAATCATTATGCTGCATACGAAGTTTTTAAATAATTCTTTAACTTTAAAGAAAATGTATTAAAACTTAAAGCTTCTTTTATAATATTATCAAGAGAATTCCAGAATTTTGGTCCAGAAAAGGAGAATAAAGATTTTGCAAAAACCGTCCTAGTCAAAGGCAAATGATATTCATGGGATTGACGGGTTGGATATGCATGAACAGTTTCATTCTTTCAAAACATAGAATCAAACACAAGGGGGAGAGAATGGTTGGTGAGTTTGTGCATGAATTGTCCGAATTGCAAACGATACAGGTCATGAATTTTCAAAATATTATTTTCGTGAAATAAATTATTAGTATGACTTCTCCACTTCTCCCCGGCCCAATGCCGACAAGAAGAGGCGTAGGAAGAGGAAGGAGAGCTACGGCATCTGCATCTACAAGGTTCTGAAGCACCTGAAAGGCCTAGTGTGAGGAAGAAGAAGGATGTTGAGATGTGGAAGAATAGGAGGAGGAGGAGAGGAGGAGGAGGAGGAGGAGGAGGAGGAGGAGGAGGAGGAGGGGATTATGGTGGGCTCTTGTGATAGGTTTTGCCAGGGCCAGAGAGACACAATCAGTATTAAAAATACAGACAGAGAAGGAGAGATAGATAGAGTAAGAGAAGATGAGCTAGTCCCATCTCTCTTCATCAAGTGTTGTCTCTTCCAGAGTAGGGGTAACATTTCATTAAGCTTCAACTTCCGTGGGCGATGATTGTTCTGGGTCAGGGAGAGGGACGTTGGGATTATATCCCCCCCCCCCCCTGTCTCTCGTATACTAGTAGTCACTTTCTGTATCCTGTCACTTTCCTGTCATCATCCTCCTTTCCAAGCCTCTCTCTCACTTCCTGTCTGTTGGTTTGTCTGCCTGTTTGTCTCTGCACACACCTGTTCATTCATTCATTCATTCATTTTTCCATTTCCAACAGAAACATAGAAATACATGTATTTTACAGAAATTTGAATACATAAATTTCATCAGAATACATGATGAAGGATAATTTTACAAAATATTGTAAGTATACAGAAATGCTGGAAATGGGGAAGAATGCTAAAAATCATGTTCTGTTACTATTTTAAGCCACATGTCTTTTTTTTGGGGGGGGGGGTTGGGGTGGGGGGCAGAAAGGGTTGTTATGTATGAATATTCCCTTACTTATGAGATGAAGACTTTGAAAGCCTTTGATCTACTAGTTACTAAATTTTTGGACAGAAAGGCTGGTAATTGTACCCTTTTTCTCTTGGTCAGACTGCATGGTGCATCGAGTCTAGGATGATACCTACCTATAGTCCCCTAGATGTTAAGCTGACCATGAACTCTAATGGCTTTCTATCCCAGAAGCAATCAATGTCTCAACGCCAGTGGGGAGATTCTCCCCAATATTTGTGTGTCCACATTCTACGCCTAGCTCTTTTTGGATGCCTGCTTTCCAAGGTCCCGTTTCATAAAAGATGTTAGAATGCCAACTCATGCAGGAATAGGAACTTCTCATAGCAACAGCCAATCAGGAAGCTCAATTCTTGTGCAATCCTTACGATGACAATCGTCATTCCAGCAAGAGTTTCTATCATAGCAACCTTCTATGAATAAGGGCCCTGGACAGTCAAACAGGCCTACTTGTTCGCTTTACTCCAAAATGCTTGTCACTTGTTCGTTCAAATGTCTGAAAAACTTGTCAAAAGAGATGACTTTCCATTATATAATAGACAGTAATCTCTTCCATAATCATGCTGAGGTAGGTAGAATGTAACTCTTTGTGGAAGAAATGTCTGGCACATTGAATTGGTTTGGAATGAATAAAATAAAATCCACAGCTCGTGAGTCAAGACTGGTAAGTGTGAAAAAAGAAAAGAAAATAAATATACAGCTGTACTAAGTACACCAGTGAATAATATAGCTTGATTAATATGTAATCAAGAAAATGAGCACCCTGTGTGTTGGACACCCAGGATTGCATATTCTTCTGTCTAAGAAAAATATGCACAACTTGATGTACTTGCACGGTATTCTCATAAATGATCTAACAGGGAGAAAAGGAAAAGTAGATGTCGAGTACAGTACACACTTTTAAATTGTAATTGAAAAAAGTAGACTGTTATTCCGTGAAAACCTACCCTTATGTACAGTGTGTGTGCATTGTGTTGATTTGATTTGGAGATGAATTATGCCAACGTTATGCATCCATCCATCGTTGCAGCGGAGTACCCCGTCATTTTCTGGAGTTTAGCCAAAATGCAGCGCTGCCCCGGAGGCCATGCATTTGAGTTCAGATGGAAAGAGAAGCGTGTAGTGCGAGCAGGAAATCATTTTTGTCTCTTCGCTGGAGTATAGTGATAGATTATCTCTTGCCACCAGGGTGGCAGGTTTCCCTGGAGACATACTGTTTCTATTTCTGCCTTCACTCATTCTCCACTTTTTCCTTCTTTCTCATTAACATTTGTATCTAGATGGCTGGATAGATCTATAGATACATAGACGTATAGATATAAATAGGCCTGTGGATAATCGTGTACGATGCTTTTGAGTCGTCCTACGTTGGCTATGTTGTATGAATCTTACGCTGAACAAGCTCCAATGGCTAAGTACTGTTCAGTTACAGACTGAACACTTCTACTAGCACATACACTAGGTATGTCTGTCTACCGTAAAAACAGATTTTTTTTTTTTTTTTTTGCGTGTATGACAACTTTTGCAAATTTCGTGAGGAGCCAAGATTTGCAAAAGTGACATGCACACAAAAGTTCTTGTCTGCACAATGCATTGCATGTCGGTGGAAATTTGCAAAAGTTTCATGCCGCAACAAGGACCATTGGCTCAAGTTAGTGAAAGTTTTGTGCCGCGAATGTTTCTGGTTTTGCATTATCTGCACACAAACACACACACACATGTATATATACATGTATGTATATTAATGTATGTCTGTGTGTATATGTGTATAGTACATAGAAATGAAAAAGCAAACATAAAGCTCAACACACACCCATGTGTGTGTGTGTGTGTGTGTGTGTGTGTGTGTGTGTGTGTGTGTGTGTGTGCATGCATGCGTATGGAGGTGAAAAAGATCATTGCTTGGAAGATGACTCTTTTTCTCTCTTTCTTCTATGTTTATCTCTGCCCAGTCTTTCAACCTTCATGCTGCCCCTAGCACCTGTACTGGCTGTGAGCGAGTGCATTTTCTCTCGGTTATGTGCTCATCTTTCTTTTGAGAAAAGAGAAGAGAAAAAAAAAAGATGATGAAAGAAAGACAGACCAAAGCCCTTCACAAGCATCTTTATTTAGATCTCTCTTTCTTGACATTTAGAATGTGAAACCTACGTGGCGATCCTTTAATTGGATGCGGGGTGAGGTGAGCGCCAGACGGACAGCCCGCAAAAGAGAGAGAGAGTTGTCTCGTCAGATATATTGCACCTCGGCCCAGGCACGGCACAGAATGAGAAGGAATGATCTGCCAAAATTAACCTTTTCTAAGCGGGGAGGCCGTTTTTCCTAAAGGCGACAAATCGTGTCATAAATCAGCCCTTACTGATCCACTCGCAGGCAACCCTTTGTTGTCGTTGTTGTGGGTTTGGTTTTTCTTTTTTGTTCAATCCTCCAATCCCTCTGGATTTATTTTCTTTTTCTCCCCTCCCCCCCCCCCCCCACTGTCATTTTTGCTATCCTTGAAAGGAGGATCTACCTATGTACGGACTCTCTATAAATATATCCTCTGCTTCTTTTCCCAGAAACTGCACTCGAGGTAATTTTTGCTGGATGTCCCTGAAAGGATATCGGAGGTCTCCCAGCACCTGTTGCATGATGATGCTGGCATCCTGGTATCAGGGGTGAAAGATTCTTTGCTGAAGTTGCATCAACAAGGGAGGGAGGGGGGGGGGGGGCGTGGCCGCGCGCAAAGTAGTGATACACTTGTTTGCTATACGTACTTCAGGCGCTGCGAAGGCGAAAGCTTGGCTGAAGATTAGATCAAGTGATGGCATCTTTTGGTTGCATTTCCATTCGTACCTTTCGGGATCGCATCTGCAGAGAATGCGTGGAAATCAGTGTAAACAGGATTAGTAGTTTTGGATTTGGAAGGTTAGAGAGTAGTAATAAGTAGACCCCCATGTCATTCGAGAAATTCCACTGACAAACAGAAAAAACAAAAACAGACGAATCATGGTCATTGTTTTCGTCGCTGTGATGGCTGAACAAGGCCGGACATCTCTCTATCTGCCTTTCAAGGACATTGGTGATGGCGGAAAGGTGCCGTAACCATGGTAATCTTGTAGACATTCGTACATGTTTACCCCCACATGCATATTCATAAGAGTTGCTCGGGGTGTAAGCAAACATTAAAGGGAGGCCCCCCTGGTCGTGTGACATGTGGATAATTCATTCTCACGCTGTCTTGTGACGTAAATCTCGCTGAGTGTTTACGACAACAGGTGTAATCCTATCTTCCGGACCGATATAAAGCAGAAACAGTGCCTACTCTCCTTCAGTTTGTGTAGGCGGTATTATTTGATGTGGTTTAAACAAACCGCAATCAAGACTAAGATTAAGGTGAATGGTAATGCTTCATCATTCGGGATCCACTGAATGAGGGCAATAATTGTACAGGCAAACTAATGTTTTGTCGATACAAAGTTATTATTTCATTTTCCCCCCTTTGTAGTCATTTGTGTTTGGTTTGTTTTGAGGGTTCTTCTTTTTTTTTCAAATTGGGAATGCGTTGGTGCTGTGGATATGGCTTTGGACTCATGAAGAAGAGATCAGCGGTTCAATTCACGCCAGTGCATTCAGCCTTGGGCAAAATATGTTGCACATTCTGTACCTCTCAACTCAGGTTTAGACACGAGTGCTGGGATAGTTGTAATGCCAAGGCCCTTCCTACTTTACACTGTAGATTTTACCCCTCGCAAATAAGATCATATTATTATTCTTTGTTTTTATTATCATCATAATCAGAACTTTGATGAAATGTTGTAAGGGGAGAAATGCAAACTGACTGCATAAACTAGTATGCTGTGCCCCAGATAAACTGAAGATCATACCGTGAAGATTACAATGCTTCATCTATCAATTTAACAGATTGGTAAAGATCGTTTCGGTGTGGCACAAAGCTACTGCTTCCCTTCTAACCTTATGAGCAAAGTAATTTTGTTGATAGGCAGCTCATGAATATTTGCCAGTTTTGAGATTAAAAGCTTTACTCCCGATACAGCGTCGCAATTTCCGATATGCATTCCATCCTGATGGTTGTTTCTATGCCAGTGGATTAATTCATCCCATTTGTAGAATTGATAGATCAAGCACTTATTTTTATCACATACAGGAGGCAAAACCTGTAGATATGGTTTTGTTTGTTAACTTTTATTATCTGTAAACATTCCCGAGCAATCTATTGGTGTAGTAGGGTGGTATAAAATGTTGTGAAGAATAGATTAAATGTGACTATTGTAAGGTATAAAATGCATTACAGGGATGGTACAGATTTCAGCTGAGATAGGCCGACAGGTTTTCAATTTTTTAATGGTCATTTTTTGAGATAATGAAAAACCTCTTATGAAATATTAAAGAGCGTATAATTTGATGAAAATTGGTTTTGAAATGGCTGAGATCCAAAAACAAAGAAATCCTAATAAAGGTGGGACCCATCTTTTATTAGGATCACTTTGGTTTACTTTGTATTTGAACATCTCAGCCATTTCAAAACCCATTTTCATCAAATATGTAAACTTCAAATTCCTCTGAGAATTGTATGCTCTTTAATATTTCATAGAGTGGTTTCTAAGTGTTTTGCAAAAAGATAAAGGCTGAAACCTCACTTCAACCAATACTATACTATCCCTTTAAACCATCTCATCCTGGTGTAATTGCTGCAGAAATGATCATGCGCTGATTGAATTGGCAACTCTAAATATTGCTCCATATCATATATTGGAGGAAGATTAAATGAAATTAGTTGGATGTATTAAAGCTGCATTAAATCAGAAAAAGGACAAATTTGCCAATGAGAGACAAAATAATTAACCTCAATTTTTTAGATATGTTTGCCAATTTCATTATCATTTGCAAAGTTAGTCATTTGGAAGCATTTCTAAATTCAGCAAAAAGCAATGGAATACGGGATAAGCTAGTAGTGCTCTAATGGAAGGGATGTATTTATTCTGCTTTGTGAAATGCTGACAGTTGATTAAAAAAATGTATTGATAATACAGAGACAGTGCATAAAATCACAAAAATGTCTTGAACTTAATGAGTAGCTCTTGGATATTGTTTTTTAAACTAATGACACAATTACAATATTCAATGAAGAGGTTCAAAGATTTTTTGTGCTGTACTGAAAAGAACAAGTTCACACTGACTACAACAGAATAGCTAAAGAGTTATACACTGGATCCATCTCTTATATAACACTATCCATAGCCACCCAAGGCTGATTGTTTATATTTGGTGTATTTGATTTTGAGTTTGCCAATTATGAGAGAAGCAAAATGTCAGAAAAACACTTTCCCCTCTTCGTGCAGTAGAATTCCTCAGCACAAAAGAAGGATCGGCAAGGCGAACTCCCACATATAAACTGGATGCCCTCCAACTCTCATCTTAACCTCCAAGTTAATTCTATTTTCCTGTCATTCAGGCCTCCCACACATGTGACCCACACACATGTCTTGTCTCACACACACACACACGCACACACGCACACACTCAGACTTGAGACACCTGCCGCACCAAACACAATTACCGGCACCTTGACTGCCGCGCCCGTTTTTTGGAGCACTACGTCAAAGTGCACTGCTGGTAGGGACAGGGAGCTGTCACTGGGGAAGGTGTGGGTACCCGTGACCCTGCCTATTGTCTGTCTGCACAGCATCAAACCGTCTCCTTTGTCACTTCATCGAGAACCAGGCACTGATGTGAATTACAAGGTACAATTTGTACAACACTGCGAGAATTCTTTTCAGTCAGCACGAAACTTGTGTTATGGCTAATGAGGAGAAATTTAAAGAGGAGAAGAAAAAAAAAAATTCATCCGCATAAACTATGAGAGTCTGATAAAATTGCTTAACATTAAATTTAGCATTTTTTAAGCTTTACATTTTGCAAGAGATATGCTGTCCATTGACATTAAATTTGTCTCACTTCATTTAGAAAAGTCCAACCCTGCCACAAAAATGTTAATACAAAACACATATATATAAATGCAGTTTTCAGAATATTGGCCTTAACCAAAGATGCTCTTAGGCCTGCCAATGATTTGGCATTTAAATGTAATGTGTTAGTTCAATGTACCTTACCAATGTGGTCCATGAAACCTGAAGCTTGCAGATTTTCAAAAAAACTTCCAGTTCTCATTGGAGATAGTTAAAATACAAAACTTCCACATTTCTCTCAAAGGATACCAATTTTCATACATTTCATTCAAACAACCGTAGCTTGCAGTTTTCTTTTAATGCCTATGCTTTTATCAGGCAGTCATGGTGATAGATAACATATATTTACAGAAAAAATGGTATTACACTTATAATTCCAAAATTAGAAAAAAAAAAAAAAAACATAGACACACAAACAGAGGAAAGTTTACTAAAATTTGGAAAAGCTGTAGTGCTTATAGATAATTTCACACAGCAACCCATTGGCATCATTGTCATTGAAGAATGACTTTACTTTAACCATCAAATTTTCTCTAATCTTGTTTCCTTTGGGTAACCTCATTTATCTGATATAACATTGTCATTTTGATGAGCTATCTAATTCAGAATATCACATAGATAATATGTACTTTAGAGAGACACCAAAAATCACATAAGATAAATTTGCTTCTTTATCATCTGCTGGCCTGATACTCCCATCTTTTTCCGCCAACAGGTGGTTGTAGGCAATGCATCAACCCACTTTGTATGTACCACTCCCTCCAAATTCATAGACATTGCGTGTGAACAGATTGTTGATGGTAGGGCTTACTGAGGGAGTTAAATATAGTGACCAATATATCTCTGGGATATATGTCAAGTTGAGCCGACTATCTCTTCCAGACAGACAGTCTGTAGACCTCATTAGCAGTTTATGGATGGTGATAAGCTATACAGACCTTAAGACATAGTCTGATGGATCTAATGTCCTTCACATGCAATATTTCATGTGTGGAGGAAGTATGACTTGGAGTAGAGGGGGGTGTTCTCCCTGTTTGGTATACTGTATCATGTATTCCGTTAACCCTTAATATGCCACAGGCAAGTTTCACATGCAGTCAGCATGTAGTCAATGTTTATACATTTCGATCTCAGTGAAAGAGTTGAATGCACAACTAGTTCCACTAGGTGGGTAAATCCCCCCGAGTCCCAAATTCACTTGTATGCCCATCAGTGATAAAGTCTTTTGCTGCTTTCAACTCAGTTATTAATGTCTTGAGATTGATAAGCAGTGGTGAAAAGCTTGGTGGATGTTTTCGAAATTAACCCTTTATGTGACCAGACATTTCACAAACTTCTCTACGTTTTTTTTTTTTTTTTTTCATGGTCATCAAGTAGTTCTATCAAACTTGACCTACCCTTTGTAGTTGCAAAGTGAGCAAGCCAACTCAGGCATAGCAATGTTCTTCAGGTTTACTGGAAGGCCATGGGGACACAATAGAATTTGAGGATTGTTATTCTCTATTCATTGACAATTAATTTTTAGACATCTATTTTGGTGGGAAAAGAAAGCACTCCAGGGTGTGTTCTAATCAGCAAACAAAACACAGTAAGGGTGAAACATCTTTGTTGATGCTGTTCTCCATCCAAGGGGGTGGGGGAGGGGATTAACTCTTTATGTGCCACATTCACACGCCCGGCTCAGTCGACAGCGTGCCAAGTTCGCATATTCTGCTCAAACACACAATCCCGCCAAAACCAATCTATAAATGCCAAAAGCCACAGTACAATGCAAGCGTTTCTCGCGATATCATTCCTGTCACATGTAGCTTGTATATTATGTGGTGATTGACTATCAAGTGGTGTTTCCTACCGAATTTGCAAGTAAATTCTGAGTTTCAGTCATAGTTTTGTGTTAAAAAATCATGCCTCTACAGTAATGCAGCTACTGGTCATTTGAAAGAAAAACAATCATCAACGTTTTCATACAATTTTCATCGAAGTAAAGTTTGGCATTTTCTCTACATCGTTGCTGTATACATGTCCAGAGTAATAAAAATCTATAAAAGTTACAGAGATTTGAAAAACAGCATGTTTTCCCAAGGCATGAATACGTTGCTGTCTCGAAAATAATATAGCACACTTGGGATTTACACCATGGCACATAAAGAGTTAAGATCCATGATGAGGAGTTCGTATCTTTTTCAGATAAACAGGTGTATGGTTGACATCAGCAGGTGCCGCTCTCATCCCATTGGATGCTGTAGCCCTTGGCGATGGCCCCCATGTTATTTTCTGAAAGTCTCTTGCATTATGTGCTTCAAGGGCACGAACAGTACCATCAGCAGGTGTCTGCTGTTCAGACTGCGTCAATTTTCGAGCCCTGGCAATTTATTTTGGTGGTGGTGGTGGTGGTATGATCTGTCAATTATACATGGTAAACGTCATTTGGTGACGATACAGCCAGCCGAGTAATGCGTCTTGCATCATAAGCTCAAAGCATTACCAGGCTTGGCCTTGAAACAAGAAAGCGTCCCTGGATTTGCTGCATTTTGATCGATTTTTGACTTACTTGGTTTTATCAAAACTGGTCCAGTGCTGTTTAAATGATGAAATCACCCACATTGCTGTCTCAGTGACTTAGTACACTTTGTATGTTAGGTTGACACGTTTTGAAGCATCATTATGATGTCATGTGACATAGTTCTAATTCAGATGCCGTGTGCCCAGGTCACCACTTCAAAACCTTGCTTTCAATCCCAAGTGCTTTAAAGGGTGTGTACAGTTCTGGTCGAGGTGAGGATTTAGCCTTTAACGTTTTGCAAGATATTCAGAAACCACTCTATGAGATGTCAAAGAGCATGCAGTTCTAAGGGGTATCAAAAGTTTATTCGATGAAAATCGGTTTTGAAATGGCTGAGATATCCAAAAACAAGGTGAAACAAAGAGATCCTAATAAAGTTGTGGCATGTCGCCTTTTATTATTAGCACTTTTTTGGATATCTCAGCCATTTGAAAACCAATTTTCATAAAATAAACGTCGAATCCTTCATAAAATTACATGCTCTTTCATATTTCATAAGAGGCTTTTCATTATCTCACTTAGGAATGTTCAAAACATGAATCCCCACCTCAACCAGTACTGTACAGTCCCTTTAAGGTACTGGTAAAACATAACTCTCAGAAGGGCTCAAAGTTCATCTTCCACCCTGTAGAATTTACTTGCAATATATCAAAAGGGTCTTCCAAGGAATTTGTCAGGCTGACATGATGTGTCGGAATAATGAGTTGTTTTAGAGTGCTTCGAGATCAAAAGTGTAAAAAATAATTTTGATCAAAGCCCACGACTTCTAGTCCTGAAGTGCCCTTTCCACTTGGCAGTGGATTGGTAGAACTTACTTGTAACATCATGATCAAATCATGCCCATATTGTACTTTTTGTAATTGAATATAAAACATCAAAGGCAACCACGTTCCGGTATGCTCTGAGATTGCAATACTTCTGACATATTGCAATATTTCGCAGTTTTGCTGTTACCTATTCAACAGAAATTGTGTTATCAGAGTATTATTTCACACACATACATGATGCGTGTGTCTGCATTTTGAAGGTAAAGGTCAACTGTTTCAGCAGGTGTGTGAGAAGTACTGATATGTTTTGCCTTTAACCCAATGAGGACGGTTTGATTTTGCCACAACATGCATTTACCATAGACGCTTGCCAGAGTATACTCGGGACTCGTCCTCAACAAGTTAAGGGCACAAAAATCCTTGTGCAGAGTGGTTAGAGAAAGAGAGAAAAAAAGAGATTTTCGTAAAGACAAAGAAGGAGAGATGTGAAATGATAAAGTAATGACAGAAGGAAAGAACATAAACGGTATTAGATACAAAAAAAATGAAGTGCTTGTGTGTATGTGTGTTAGGTGTGTGTGCTTGTGTGTTTGCATATGAATGTCTGCTAAATTGCAGGACAAAGTTGGTTAGAAAATCAAGAAAGCAAAAGAATATTTAAAGAGAGAATAGACTGTTGAAGCATCAAACTTCCAATTCTGCATTCAAGGAACCGCTTGACTGTACATATAATGTAATCGGGTGAGATGGTAGGGCCTAGGTCGGCGGGTCGGACGCGGCACTTAGCATGTGGGTGGCTCTCCTTTCCCCCGTATCCTTGTTTCCCGTTGTCTTAGTCTGCCGCATTTGTGGCGAGCCGACTTGTTTATCGCCGCGGCCTTGACTGTCTGTTGAGATTATGTGTCAGGGACCATCTAGATTCGGGGGCCCCTCCAACGTCTAGTCTACTTTTGTGCTGGAAGTAATATAAACGGGGTAATTTAAGCAGGATTTACTCTATGCCACCTCAAGTGTAAGTAGTTTTTGTGGTATTGTGAACTGGGTTATAAGTCAAGCCTGGTAAACAGGGTACATTTAAAGTCTGTTGATGTGTACACATGTAGTTAATGTGATACATTATTCAATAAGTTAAATATGGTAAACTGATTAAACTTGAAAAAGTGTGTTGTTGAAGCAGATTTGTAAACTTGTAAAATATGGCCTATTAGTAAACAGCATGAACCTGATGTTGTGAAGGTGTCAGATATGTGAGATTGTTGTAGCAGATGTGGTTATTGTGGTAAACATGGCTGTCAGGACCAAAATGGTAAACTTTGTAAAGTGTAGTCTAAACACAGGACAAACTTAAAGATGGTATTGAACATGGTAAATATTTCAAATGTGCTGATCATGGTAGACATGTTAAATTGTTTTATGCTAATTCAATATTAGTGACCTATAATGGTTGACTAAACCTGTACACACATATCAAACAAGAGTGACAACAGGCCCAGTGACTTTGTGTGGAAGCATACTAATGTCTTACAAAACACAGCTAGTGGCCA
Organism: Diadema setosum; assembly: GCF_964275005.1. Lineage (NCBI taxonomy): Eukaryota > Metazoa > Echinodermata > Echinoidea > Diadematoida > Diadematidae > Diadema > Diadema setosum. Next base: position 4,346,830 of record NC_092692.1, on the reverse strand, counting down.
ATATAGAATGATATTCGTTAATTGCTTTCTTTTCATTCTGACTGTTGATGCAAATTCAAGCTTAGTCCCCAAATGTGAACAGAGTCTCGGCTCCTTGAAAGCACTGTTGTTTTTTGTTTTGTTTATTCGTGCTTGTTTATCCACCTTTCATCCCTGTTCTCACTGTGCCATAAAGGAACTCTGTATCTATTTTCGGGTTGAAATCTCTGTTATTTATATTTAGAGCACGCCATGGCAAGCCCCTTGAATTTTAAATGTTTTGTACCCACACATGTGGCTTTACTTGCCAAGCTTGCTCATCAGCATTCAGTAATTCCTGCAAAACTTGACCTACATTTGAATTAGGAAGTCTACTCCATTCTATCAATGTGCAATAATCCAACAAGACGGCTATGGTGACTCAATAAGGATTATGTGGTAGATAATGTCTATTTATTGAAAATGAACCCATGATGCATTTGTGCCATTATGTGAAGAAAACATATCAGCTGACATGCCACTCAGCAAATAAAGTACAGTCAGTATTAAAGGCATAATTTACCATTTGCAGATGAAACAAAAACCCGGCATTAGTGCTTTAAATAGTTCTAAAATGTGAGTTAGGGACAGAAACAACCACCGTAAAAATTTGAGTCCGTATAATTGATGTTAAGTATTGTTAAGTACACAAAATGTGAGCAATAGTTGTAATACAAATACTTCCAGACTAAACCGTCTACAGTTATGGTTAATTGAGAAAAATACTGATATCTCCTTTACATTTTAGGCTTTGTTGTAAAAATCTTATGTGGTAGGATGTTTTGTGATACAGCAGACCTACACATATGCATCAAATGAGATATCTTGAACGTTTTTAAAATCACTGCTCCCAAAGGTAAACTGGACCTTTAAATGCTGTGAGTTATCACAGAAGCATGTGTAGAATATCACCTTCCCGGTGTTTGGTTTATTTGAGTATGATTACATATTTCATTACATGTCTAAGCTCAGAGTGTTGTAAATTTATCTCTTTCATGCAGTATCAAATACATGTAACAATTATATTGACACTGCTCATTTCTTCTTCTGCTGTCACATGCTGTTACTGAAATTTATATCTCTTGGTACATTTTAAAAGTACTATAAAGTGAGATTGAAACTAACTGCTGAATAGTATTCAATCATTTTACACTGATTGGTATTTGTGAGTGTAGTCTTGTGTCGTTCTCATTTCTCAACAGCCTGCTTTTATCCAAATTATACACAATACTTCTTTGCCCTCTTGTAAGCTGTATCACAAACTTTTATGACTACTTATTAAGCTTTCCTTTTCTATTTTTATCAACTTAGAAGTGTACATTGGTAATCTTTGTGTTTTGTAATAGTGAAGTGGGTACCTCATTTGGCAGGAGACTACTTGAAAATCTGCTGGCCACTTGGCTCTTTCTAGTCAGGGAAACGTCTCTGCAACATCTCTGCCATAAAGTCTCCTGGAATGTAGTTGAGTCTCCCGGGAGTCACAAAAGAATCGAACATGTTCAGTATTTTTTTGGAGACTCTTTCCAGTCTTCTTCTGGAGGCAGAGACATATCCGTGATGTTTCCTTCTGTAGTTGGCTAAGTCACAGAGACTGATTTTTTTTATTAGCAAGGTCTCCAAGACCCAAGACATCTCCGCAACATTGCAGAGACTTATTTGCGACCTGCTGTAGAAGTCACAGAGATGGAGACACCTCCACGACCGCAAAGGTATCTTGGAGATGTCACAGTGATGTCTCTGAGACTTCTGGATGAAAAAATTTATCACCTTTAATATTTGGAGATGTCTGTGAAGTTGCGGTGGAATTGAATCTTTCTGTTCATATGTTCTCTCATACATGAATATGTCTGTTCTTTACATCCCTATATCTGGCCATATTGTATTCCAATGTACCACTGAATGTCCCAGTGTCATCAACCTTAATATCCTTCCCCTTTGGTTAGTCTAGACAAGATGATTTTCCACACTCACTCAAAGGATATCACAGATCCTCCCCCATTATGTGCAGTTTCCAATATCGACATGCTGACCATTAATCATAAATTTCTTGACATGCAGGCCTGTGTCTGGCTTGTGTCTGGACGGGTCATAAAAACCGTACTTTGGCCTGCATCTGTTTCCAGAGCGTCAATTTATACACCTCAGGCTGCCCCCCCCCCCCCCATTTTACTCAATTGGATAATGACAGGTGAATGAAATGGGGTCATAATTCAGGGTAATTATATAATGGTTTTGGAAACGATGCTTCGTGGTATCATAGATACTGGCAAGTGTTGGATGGAAAGAGTGAGTCTTACTTCATTTGACCCCAATAAAAGGAAGAAGAGCAATACCCCTATTATAATATACCAAGTTATGATCTTAATGAGTTTTTTTATGAGGTTTAGTGTAATTTAACGAGTTATGATCTTAATGAAGTATTTGTGAGATTTTATCCATAGCACTCTGGAATTTGTTATGTATGTGACAGGTTGCAGTTGGTTTTATGTGATTCTGTGATGAGCTAACAAAACTTTAATCCATTGCTAATGAGGAAGAGTCCCGAGTATACTCAGGCAGGTGTGTATGGGAAATGCATATTGTAGCAAAATCAGTCCGTCCTCAATGGGTTAATGAATTTTGGCTTGAAAATTAAAGACACCCAGTGAGAGGAGATTGAGACAGAGTGAGCAAAACCTACTTTTACCTGAACTGAAATGCAGTGTTGACTTTCAACTCTTTCTTCAAGTGTCCATGTACAAGGAAGTGTAAACTATTGTGGCTATTTATGGACATGTTTGGTACATGTATGTTCCATACTCAATAGTGCTTTAACCTGTGTGAGTTTTAGTTCCGGGTATGCCGAGGCTACGATACAGAGGCAGATAGCGTGATTAAAACAAAACTTGAAACATCCACTCATCACTTCATATCTCACTGTAAAGAGTACTCATAGGAGCTAACAATCACTTCTCTGTTCTAAAGTGCCTGCCTGTTTAAGTTTTTAAGAGATTATGCAGGGCATATGAAATGTCCTCTTCAAGTGCACTTAAAGATTACACATCATGAGGATCACCGTGGCAACAGTAGGTACTTTTGGAGAACTGAGGGGGGGGGGGGGGGGGAGGGGGGTAATGAGCCAAAGCCTTAACACCTGTAGTTGGACCATTAGCTGCATGAGTGAGACTCAATTCCATGGCCAACCCCCCCCCCCCCATACTCCTTGTTTCCCAGCGTATCATATTTCATGGATTGCTGGATACAGATACTCACCTGAGAGCCTAGACCCACATGAAACAACAAACATGTAGCACTATCCATGGTCCATTAAGCATCAAAGTGCAACATATGCCGGCTTCAATGCCTATGTGTGAGCGTCTTTGTGTGTGTGCGTGTAAGTGTGATATGGAGCTTATGAATATGAAAGTGCGAGATGTATTAAAATTGTCGCACGACACAGGTTGCGGTCCATTTAGCAAACAAAAACGCTCAAGAATTCTAATTTTGATAAGTATGGAAGTAGCCAACCATCCCTTGGTCTCGACGTTGTCACTCATTCATGTTGCTGCTTTTGTGAAATATTGTGCAGTTGCCCACAGCCCCTTCACACAGCTCCCCATCCTCCATATCTCTCTCTCTCACTTGCTGTCTCTATATATATGTTTCATCTCTCTCTCTCACTTGTTGTCTCTCTCTATATATGTTTCATCTTTCTCTCTCTCACTTGCTGTCTCTCTATATATGTTTCATCTCTCTCTCTCTCTCTCTCACTTGCTGTCTCTCTACATATGTTTCATCTCTTTCTCTCTCTCTCTCACTTGCTGTCTATATATGTTTCATCTCTCTCTCTCACTTGCTGTCTCTATATATGTTTCTTCTCTCTTTCTCTTACAGCGTCTTTTCTCCTCCTCATCCTTTCTGTCCCTCCCCCTGTCTCTGTGGTGCAACAGATGCATTTCAAACATCCAAGTTTATATTTATATACCTCGATGAATAGGAAGATGATTGGTGATGATAGCTGAAGGATTGTCTCATTATCTTTTTAATGATGGAATTAACCACGTGATATCATGGATGATACTACACAATCAGTCCCTGACATTATTACTAGACCAGAGACCATACTATGGATTCTTCAGAGGACAAAAACAACAAATAATAATGATAACCAACAACAACAGTAGACATAATGTCTATTAACATTACAAATTACGCATCATTTTTGTGTCAGCAAAACAGAAAAATGTGCTTTGCCCTTCTTTAGGACAAACCATTTTTAAGCTCAATTATTTCTAGTCAAGGGAACACATAGATGCAAGGTATTTAAGGAATGAGTACAAAATAATAAAACAAAAATTGTACTCAGTGAGATAAAGTGAGACACTGAGATGTTTATTAAATGAACTTCATGTTGTGATCATCAATTGCAACACCGCATTAGAACGTAGAAACGGTAACCCAATTCCAGTGACTGTGATGTGATAATTGCTGGTGTAACAAGTCATCACATTGCCACGAAAACATTTCCTCATTCATATCCACAAATACACAGACACATATGTGCACACACAAACATGCATAACACACATGCTCAACACACATGCAGACATGCCCGCAATCATGAACACAAACACACATGTATGTAAACACACATACGAACGTCCACACACACACGGACACCCATAATACACCCACACATACTCAAGCACATAGGCACAGACACACAAATGCAGATACGCAAACGACTAGCACATACAATACACAAAGACAAACATTATCACAAAACGCTCAATACAAGGTGGTAATAGCAAAATTGCTGGCAGTAATTCTTTAGGCAAAGCACTTAAGTTAAGTGCACACAACTCTCCTCTTTGATCATGCTAAATTCTTTCATCATTATTAAGTAACCCAGACCTTGGCTCATACAGACTATGGGGGCAGTCAATGAATATAGAATAAAACCCGGAAACATTCACAGCATGAAACTTTCGCAAATTGGAGCCAATGGCTTTTTTCGCAGCATGAAACTTTCTTGGATCGCTGAACTTGGAAATCATTAAAAGTGTACTACAGTAATACAGGGATTTGTCTAATAGTCACTGCTGGTCGATATAAAAATACACAAGAAGACTGAATACTCATCACTAAACACTGGTAGTTAAAAAAAAATGTGAATGCACACTACTAATAAATGCATTAGTGCAGTACTTATACAGTGCACAGCACTGCAGTGGCATTCATTGCATTGTGTAGACAAAAAAATTTTTTGTTGCATGCAAAGTTATTTTTTTAAAACCATGGTTCTTCACAAAATTCATGAAAGTTTCATGCACAAAGAAATTTCTGGTTTTAATGTACCTTATGATATATTTCGTCAGCACCTAATTCATGAGGGACCTTGAATGATCATGATAAAACAACACGCCATGCCCTAGCTCTTTAATGAGAAACCATGGTCACATCTCAGTACAGATTCTAGGTATAGTGATGTGCCTGCACCTCATCAGGGGCCCTAAGAACGTCACCCTGCCTAAAATTGCTACAAGAACACTGAACAAAAATTTGTGCAAGAACACTGAACAAAAATTTGTGCCTGGGACTGTGTTCAGTTTGCTTGAAACTATGCAGGGTTACCACAACCAAGCAAACTGTGGTGAAAACGGAACAGTTTTTCTTGAAAATCTTAAAGTCGGACGATCGTCACCCCTAATGGTGCGTTATTTCGTAATCTCCTGAACGACCGAAGTTTGTGCATGCAATTGCGCAATGCCAGACTCGGTGCTATATCCATAAACGTGTGGGACAATGCTGCCACTGAGACACGTGTGTGTGTGTGGGTGTGTGTGTGTACGCATCACACACAAACATTGTGACCGCGAGCTGCGGTGATTGGAGGAGAGAGGCCAGAAGACGCGTGGCTCTTTTGGCCTCTCTTCATGCGTATGCGCACTGAGAGTGTGTGCGTCCATTCGGAAGCTCTCATGGCTCGGGCAGCCATTTTGGGTCAGGAGATTTGTAGTCTAAAGTGTTGTTCGCTGACCCATTGAGCCAGCGCTTTTCTCATTCATTGTCACTATATTTGGTACAGAATGGGGGAGGCAGCGTGTTGCGTTCGTCTCCATGCCACACAAACCACTCGCCATGATTGTAAGGCTTTAAATTTATATTAGGAATATGTGTTGTAAGTATCATCATGGTCACACGCACGCGTCTTTTATGTGCTTTGTCTATGGGAGCACTGGGTGGCAAGTTGCGGGCCCCTTCCTCAGCGCACAACTATTCTGCACCGTTCTTGTTTGACGACAATAGCTGCAAATTTCTGGTATTGGTTACTGAACTTATGGTTCCACTGGAATTTACAGCATTTTTCATGTGTGTGAGTGGGATTTCATAGAATTTCAGTGACGTAGTGTGATTGAAACATGCATAAATATTAACTATGACGAAGTGCGGGTCACTCAACTATACCTACCTCAATGTCTGTTGTGTTTTGCATGACAAATTCCATGCTGTTGAGTTGTATGCATCATCACATCAGTGATGATAAGCTCACATAAATGATGCTTTGCACACAATTGAAAATGGTACAATTAAGAGTGTCAAACATTTAAGGGATTTTAATTGTTCAGGGACTCCTCCTAATTCATTCTTGTGGTCTCCATAAGAGCTACAATGGAAGCATTGTTTTGAAAATATCGACATACCTCATAGATCAAGACCAGCCGCTGAATGTGAGAGTGAATGTAACTGAGGTGGGGAAAATGGGATGAAATATGGTAAGGGCAAGGCAGATGAGTTTCAAGGGCTCTGAATTCTAGGGATTTTAGTTACTTGGGGTTCGCCCTCCCATTCATTCTTTGTAGTCTCCTTAGATAGATAAATGGGATGATTGTTTGGAAAGTAGACATATAAAATTGATTGTACCTCCCTGGGTGGAGACCATGTCGACATGAAGCAGCTGATGAATGTGAAAGTGAATGTAACTGGGTCGGGAAAAGTAGGGAAATAAGGGTGAGGCAGATGAGTTTTGAAAGCTGATTTGACAAAAATAGCATCTACCATGCAGGTTGGCCCTAGAGATGATAGCACGTAATCAATGTGACATGACAAGAATTGCTTAGAGATATCTCATCTGTTGTATGTATGTGATGTACTTGTTTTCCAGATATTACAGTGATTTGAGTCTGGAGGGTTGCCAATTTGCCATCCACGTCACTGCTAGCTCTGTAGGCTGTTTTCTTCTCTCTCTTTAATATTCTTTTTTTTTTTCGGGGGGAGAGGGGGGGGGTGTTGGGATGAGGTGGTAGCGGCAGAAAGGTTTCCACAAACAGGACATTCCAAGGAAGTTAGCTTGAATGTGAAGGTGTTGCATTGATCCTGCAGCCCAATCATGTGAAGCGGGATGGAGAGGCAGCCCCCCGAGCAGTATTGATAATCTTTCAGCGCTACCTGTCGGCTGTTTATAGACAAACACCAAGCGTGGTGAAAATAGAAGCCGGGGCTGTTTTTTGATGTTCTTTCCTTCTGTCCCATTCTCGTTATTGGCTGGCTGGTTAATTCATTGTCTAGCTCGCAACAGTATGGGACTGGTGTTATCGATTGCATGGCATGCTCTCGGTCAAGAAAGGCGGCTTTTCTTATTACTGTCTCGCACACGCACACACACACACACAAAAATAAAGTGCGAAAACTGCCATCACAGCTTACAAGTGTGTATGGCCTGTAGGATTGTACAGACGATATTCATTGCCTGACACACCATGTGGGCAGTTCTATCCTGGCACTGAGGTTGCCAATCTGACCTGGGGTGATAAGTTTTAGAGAGTGATTTATTACACAACTCAAAAGATATGGTGAAATTCACGTGTCCATGTGATCATGATATATTCAGGAGGACCAACTTCACATACATTTTTGTACATTTCAATACATTGAAATACTGATACATTTCATTTTTCGTATTCATTTCATTAGTTTCATTTTATTTTATTTGTTCCATTACCGACAAAAATGCAAATGGGTTATGCTTTATTAATCCATAGACTCTGCTGTGCAGGCCTTGAGGGACACACAGCTTGGATCGGGGGGGGGGGGGGGAAAGATGCTTGCTCTTGAGGTTCTCAGTTCAACTCCCCCTTAGCAAGAGATGTAAACCCTTAGGCAAGGTGTTTCGGCCTACTTACACCTGTTTTTCACCAGAATGGACCTAACACTGCTTTTCTTGCAGCTTTTACATTAATCACTTTCTATATGACCACGTACAGAAAATGCAAATTGAAACATTCCACACAAGTGGGTGATTATGTTAAGAGTAAGTCTTTGGCAATGCACGGTTTGGTGTGGAAACTTATGTTTATAAGCATCTATGTCATTTGTTAGCTTCTGTATAATGTGCTTCCAGTCTGTTTACCCACAGACACATACTGTATACGCCATATATTTCGCGAGTCTAAATTTTAACGAATCAGGAATTCCCGACGATTTTGCGAGTGGTTAAATTTGCGATCGTTGAGTCCTGTACTGAACGGAGAAATGTACATGCGTACGTCACATCCACATCGGGATCAGAGTCAATATTTTCGCGTGTCTTTAATTTCGTGAATAGCGCCTGACTCGCGAAATTCGCGAAAATAAAAACCTTGCGAAATATTCGGCGTATACAGTGCATACCTTCTGATGATAGCCTCTCTTGTAAGTTGCAGCAGTCTGATTTGGAAACTTTGTGTGAAAGCTGTTTAACCCCTTCTGTACCAGAGGCTTGACAGCGTGTAAGGTGCTGTGTGGTTCTTTGTGCCAAATGACTCTCAAAGCCCACAAAGTTAAGGCAGAAAAGTCTACTTTGCTACATCCTTCTGCCCTTTGCCTCCTGACATGTTCATATCTTCTACTGATAACTGCTCACATAGATATGTGCATTTGTATGGCAGATAAACTGTTTTCCAGTTGCAAAGGTCAACGGTTAGAAAAGTTGTCAGATAACAGAACTAGGCTAAAGTATTTCTATTTTGTTAATTAATTCTCTTCTGTTTCTCTCAACAAACATGTTCATATCTCACACTGATTACTACTTCAATAGTCTCTCAGGAATATTTGCTTGATGGAAATGGCATCCTTTTGCCATTGTGTAGAGTATCTTGTTGGTATGAAAATAACATTGTGTGAAAATAATGCCAGCTTTTTTTAATTATGATGCCCGCAACCTAATATCATTTGAATAAATCATTGTTTTAAAACATTTGATTTGCCTATATTCCTATGTTCTGGATGCATTACAAATATTATGTATGTCTTTTTGATTGGATTGTAGAATTATGCAAAATTATGAGTGTTTCATATATATGCAATCACTATTCTTTGTAGTAAGGAGTGCATTGCATAGTCCTTTAGAGGGGAATCCTAATGGTCAGTCCCCTTGGGATGTCTGGTCATCAGCATTCAATTGCCATCTTGGTGGCCATTTGGAATATGTCAAAATGCAGAATGCAATAAGTGAATGCAATCTATCTGTTTATCTCTTTTGCGTTTTACGATCAGCGATTCAAGCATTCATAATCTGTTTTATTTATTTTTTTCTTCCTGTCTTCCCTGCAGTCAGAGAGGCCAGGAACCTCATTCCGATGGACCCCAATGGCCTGTCTGATCCGTTCGTCAAGCTGAAACTCATCCCAGACCAGAAAGGAGTGACCAAGAGAAAATCGAAGAAGGTCAAGGCCAGTCTCAACCCAACGTGGGGGGAGTCTTTCGAGTTGTAAGTTTCTTCCCCTTCCCATATTGATAAACAGAATAATAATGTCTAAAGAATGAAATTCATATTCTTGACTACACATGCTCCCATCCACCACCTACATCTTTGTGGGGGTTTTTTCTGTATTTTTTCTTGCTTTTTTCCATGCTCAGAAAACAAACTCTATGTTAAAATCTCCCAATATTACTAATAAATGGAAGGTCAAACACCCTATGGATACATAGTACATGGCTTTTAACCCTTGAAGGATGGGCTGATTTTGCTATAATGTGCATTTCCCATAGACACTTGCCCGAGTATACGCAGGACTCATCCTCATCAGGTTAAACTTATTCTAAAACCTTCTCAAATGTTTCAAAGATGACTCCAATTAACCATGGGAATTTCTTTTATTGAGGTCAATGTTGCAAGTCTCAAAATGATTTTTTTTTTCACACAACATACAATTTCATTGTAGGAAAAGTGTCATTCTAGTAACAAGGTTTTCCCTGTGCAAAAAGTCATCGTTGGATTGAGAATCTGTAGACACAATAAATGAAAAAGAGGTACACATTTCTGGTCATGACTTCAGTACCCTACCCCCGGTCCTGTACATCCGCCTACAAATATCTTTGCAAGTGTAGTTTTGTAAACGTAGCGATCCATACCCCCAATTGTTTGTTACCCTGACCAATCCAATTATGCTTGAAAGTTGAAGATTATTTTCAAGTGCTTTTAGACTTGAGCAGCCATAGGGAGAGAAGACAGACAGTTGATTGGGGCGGGGTGAGGTTGAAATTCGGCGCAAGATTGTGATAATGACAAAGAGAGAAAGATTTGAGACACCCCCCCCCCCCCCGTAAAGGTCCATCTTGTCACAGTTGTGTTGTGTTGAGCGAGCTCTGATGAGACTCTGCTGTGCATTTTTTATTCCACAAAGCAGAACTCAGCCATCGTGAATCTCTGTGCTTGAATGAATGCTGATGCATTTTAAGCAGCTTGACCTTTAACATCAATCCCATCTTGCATCACTTGACATATACGGCAGCACGTCTCGAAGAATTAACAAGGGGGTGCTGTTGCCATGGCAATATTCCAGGTCTGGCGGTGCTCTCCTCTTGTATAAACATCTATCCCCATTTTTTTTTTCATCTGTTTGTGTGTATGTGTGTTTTTTGTGTGTGTTCCTTTTTTCTTTTTCTTCTTTTTTTTTTGGCTTTATCTGCTGCTAAAAATAGCTTGGTGGAAATTATTTTTTTCCTCCCTTAACCTCACCTTCGGAGAATCTAGGGACCACTAGGCAAACAGCCCGCCCTCAACAGAGGGCTTGTGCCAGTGGGTACTGCTCACAAGAGGTGTATTTCTACATCTGAGTGTGCCTCTACATTGTTAAATATTGAACAAATATGAAACAGGGTTTTGCTAGTTTGTTTCCTGACATATAGATTCGTCTTAGCTGAAAATCAAGCGCTACATTTTTTTTAACCCTTTTATGTTCTCAAGCAATGCAATATACAAAATGCATTTGTGCTGCAGGAGACAAGATTTTTTGCAAGTTGTTAATTTTGTGTAAATCTGTCCCCTTGCCGTATTCATGAATAAAAAAAAAAAAAAAAAATGCACTTTAAAATGTACCATATGCACATGGTCTTTGTTGATCATCAATTGCTGTTTTTCTTAAAAATGGGAGTCATTCCTAGAAAAACATCTACTACTTGCTTGGCAGTGACAGTGACCACTAGCCTAAACTGGACATTCGATGTGCCATAATAGACTAAAACAAGTCTTAAAGAATTGTCCTTCTTGTGATTTGCATATTAAAGGTACTCTACCATTGGGGGCAGCGTACATTTTCTAATGAAGCCTAAAATATAAGTAGATATCACTAGTCTAGAAACATCTCTATTATAACTGTTGTTCACATTTTGTACATTTAGCAGTACTTAGCATTGATTATGCTGACTCAAATTTTTATGTTGCTTGTTTCTATTCCTAACTTACATTTTAGAACTATTTTTCAGGCACTAAAGCAGGGTTTCTGTTTCATCTGCAAATGGTAAATGATGCCTTTAAGAAAGGGTTTGCCAGAAAGGGTTTGGCAGTGAGACCTTGTTAACCAGGGTACGTGTGAAATCTTATCTCCCCCTAGAAAACCCTTGCTGCCATCTGATTCAGTCATCAATAAATATGAACGCTTTTAGCTCAAATCATTTCTTCATCAGGAAAGCACATCTTACCATTAGAGTGACTGATTTATTCTCATAAGGGAAAATGGAAGATAGATTAGCACCTGAAGGCACATAAAGAAAATTCATGAATTAGTACCCTTATTGCTTGAAGGCTGCCCCTCCTCCCCCCCCCCCCCCATCCCTAGGAGCATGTGTGCAGAGGTAGTCAGAATTTCTAATGTGGATATTAGCAGGTTTCATTGCAGCACCGCAAGGTACTCCACTCCGAATACCGCGAGGCGACAATGTGCATTTTCCTCCAGAAAAAAATCAGAAGTCGTACCTTGTAATGACTTCTTCATCTTGAGGATTTCCCAAAGGGCCTCGGTTGCTGCTCACAGATGCCGTATCACCCGCAATTACCTCTTCCCTTCACCTTCAATGACGCAAACAGCAGCAGAACGAGCCAGCCATGATCATTCAAATGTCGGTGAATATTGCGTCCCGCGGGAACCTCAGCACGGCATCTTTCTCATTTGCGTGGGGGATGTCAAAAGAGTGCTTCTCTCGTGATTTGCGTCAATCTGCATGACGGGATAAACACATTACGTATCTCATGGGTTGTAAAAACAGGAGATCACAGATATTTTGCCTCCCAATTATTGGAGTGTCAAGGGGAGGATGAATTATTTCTCTCTTTACCAAGTCCAACTCATTGACATTTCCCAGATGCAAAGGAAATGGAGAACATTTCTTCAAACGACATCTCACTCCTACGACTGAGATACATGTTCTACTTTGAAGCTCTCATATATTGCAGTATTAGATTATTGAGCGTCTAGACAGTACTAACTTGGTTATTACCTATTCCGTCTCACTTCAAGTTTTACTGATCACTTGCTTTTGTTGCTGAGTTCCTGTTGCTGTCTTCTTGAGAGTGATTTTTATCTCTGCTTTTCTCCGCAACTTGATGGAAACCCCCGCACACTTTTACTTGGGATTAGCTTTCTCTTTGGTCACCATACTCAGTCCATTAGCAAATGCCTTGTGTAGTGTACCAGGGTGTCCCAAAGTGGCTGCTCCCAGGGTAGAAAAATGATGATGTTGATATCAAGATATGTTGATGCTATGACAAGCTTTATGATGAGCAAGCAGATGTACTGTATGATATTCTTGCACTATAAAAACGCAAATGTTGAATCAACATTTAAAAGGGCCGAGGAGTGGCAGCATGTTTTGAAGTGTTGCATCCAACTTTTAAGATAACATTTTAAATGTTGAATCTAGCAGGAAAACCAACACTTTGAAAATGTTGTCACTCCTCGGCCCTTTTAAATGCTAATTCAACATTTGTGTTTTTAGAGTGTGCTTTCCACTACACCCTCCCTTCTTTCACACAGTTGGTTGGCAGTACACAGATTAGCCCAGAACCTGACTGTTTTTGCCAATATTTGGTACATCTCTTGTTGGTTGTCTTTGTCAAAATATACAGATATCCAAAATTATTTGTGAAAGAGATTAAATAATCCTCCAATTTCCTGTCACAATAGTTTTGATGTTAGGCTATGACATACTTTAAAAGGGAGGAATTTTGTTCAAATGATATCATGTCAAGTCGGGGGGGGGGGGGGGAAGATTAACATATGCTAAGAAAAGAGCACTGACAGTTACAGCGATAAATGCATGTGCATTCAAGAGGTTAAGTTACCATGCGTTAACCCATTGAGAATACAACATGCATTTCCCAGAGACACATGCCACAGTATACTCGGGACTTGGCCTCAGCGGGTTAATTGAATTGCCAATATAATACTGATAGCAAATCTTATTGTTTTTGTCTTCTGCCTGTTCCTCCTCCTCTCCCCCCCCCCCCCCCTCCACCATCATCCTGTCACCATAGCAACTTGGAAGATGCAGACAAGAACCGGAGGCTGCTCGTCGAGGTGTGGGACTGGGACAGGGCCACACGCAACGACTTCATGGGGGCGCTGTCCTTCGGCATCTCGGAACTCATGTGGCGTGGACGGATGGTTCAAGCTTCTTGGCCAGGAGGAAGGAGAGTACTACAACGTGCCCGCCATCACCGAGACAGAATCAATCGACGAGCTGACTTCAAAGATACCGGTAAGTTTTTTGCTGCAATGCCATGGTGGCTTGTAGCATTACACTTCTCTTTTATTTTTCTAATGACCTAATGACAGATATATTCATTCCCTTACTTTGAAATGGCTTTTTATATCAATTTCAGATTTTTGTATTTTAGTCATTTTATTTTAAATACTGAATGGTAGCCTAACAGGACAAATACCGAACTTTTAAATCTAATGTTAAAAGGTTGGGATATGTGAGAAATATCAATATCCACTTCCAAGTTAGATGTTGTTGTGCTGTGCTCCCAAATGCAAAACCTCTCAATAAAAGGCCACTTTAGTAAAATTAACTTGAGATGAAGTTTGCAGAATGCTGTGCCATTAGCAGTAAGTTCTCTTTACCTATAGTCAATTCAAATAAGACATGGAAGGCCAGAAAGGGGGGGGGGGGGGGAAAGAAAAAAAAGCAGAACAAGGGGAAGAATCCAACTTTAGATCAGCAGCAGGGAGCAGATTCGTACTGGAAGCATTTGAGGGAAAGATATTAAAGCGAGGTGCAGACATTGGTTGTCACCCTCAGTGGCTTATGAGACAGTTTTCTAATTTGATGTACCAAGTTTCATCCTCATGAATGCACATCTGAGAAAACTGAGACATGTTAAAGACTGATGAGAGCCAGGACGCTCCACTTTGAAGGATGATAATAATAACATCTGGCAATCAAAACTATTTCAGCTTAGTAAAGCATACCATCAGGAACATATGCAGGTGGAACCAGTTAGGCAGAATTGTAATTTTGTCCCCCCCCCCCCCCCAACCTACCACCACTGTTGAATGTATCCCATGGAGCTACTTTTCACGCTTTTTTCCCTCCCCTCTTTAAATGTTTGCTTGCTTGCTCATTTTCTTGCCCGTCATTTGTCATGTGCAGTGATGTGTTTGACACAGCAGTATTCAAGTTGACATGTTGCTATTCTTTCAGGAATGATTTATGTGTCTCATTTTGTGTGAATGACTGATGCTTTTTTTTTTATATATATATAGGGCAGTTGTTGATGGCAGCAACATTTTGCATGCCAAACTGGGGGAAAAAATATGTAGAGCACGAAGGAATTAGTTCAGGTGTTTGCTATGTAAAGTCAACAAAGTAATGTGGATGTGTAATATCTGTCATACCTGCAACTGAAAGGAGATTGCAGATTATGATAAATTTTCAATTTCACTTACCTCATGTTTTCAATTATTATAAGGATTGTTCTGACAAACTGTGTGAAAAAAAAAATTGGCTGAACCTCACTAAAAGCGTGCATACTGATTTAGTCAAATTTATGGATATCCTTTCCGTACAAAATATAGTAAAAGGCAAGTTCATTCCACTGCTGTAACAAAGATATTTCAGTATATAGAGAACCAAATTCAAATTCTGCATGCATTAGAATTTGCTATTAAAGTTAGGCAAGTCTTCAGCAAGCATTCAAGGTTGTCATGAACAACCTTTGCTGCGCATTCATAAAGTTTTCATGTTGAATACATTAGTGACTAGTTAACCTCCTCCCCCCCCCCCTTTCCCCATAAGTTGCTTTAGCATATTTATACATGTGTGTATGAGATCATTCTTTTTGCATGAATGTGAAGTGATGAGTGAAACTGTACGGGCCAGTGAGCAACGCTTCTCACTTACATCGTCTCCAATATCTGTTTCTCCCCCATCAAGCCCGAACCCACCGATAGTGTAAGCAGGACCCTCTGCCTGCATGCCCTGAAAATTCAGGCTCCCATTCTTCTTGACGTGGATGATGCAGACCATTTGGTAAAAAGAATGGCAAAAAAGAAGATGCTGTGAAACACAGAAAGAGAAGTGAAATATATTTCTCTCACAGACACTACACCCTCCTAGAATCACTTTTAGCAATGCACAGAGGCATGGTTTCTGAGAGAACTCTGATAGCAGATCACACCTTGGTCTCAGAGTGAAAGAGATACTGTCTTTAACCCCATTTAGGATGGACTGAATTTGTTGTAGCACACATTTCCCATAGACGCTTGCCTGAGTATACTCGGGACTCGTTCTCAACGGGTTAAGAGAGAATGGTTTGTTGGAGGGGTAGAGGTCGTGCACAGAAGTTGCAGGTGTTTGTATTTTGTACATGCATGCAATTCTTGAATTAACTCATGTCTTCCAATTATGAATGAATTGGAGATGAGTTAAATTAGATGAGTTTTATTATGACATTTATTGTTCTTGTCAGTGCATGACTAATGCTTAACATTATCAAATGTGTATCTCCTATAAACCAACTGACTATTAATCTTCCTACATGTCTATATTTGCATCTATCTGTTTGTTTGTTTGTCTGTCTGTCTGTCTATATATCTTTGTGTCTTTCTATCTATCTATTTGTCTATCTATTAATTTTGCTATCCAGCTCCCTGCCTGATATCTATCCATCTGTGCAACCTGTGTCTTTATAGCTTTACTTCCTATCAAGTTCACATTATTTGATGACTTCCTTCGGAAGCAGATGATGACTTTCGAGTAAACGTGGCACGCTGATAAATGTAGGCTAATAATCCCCATTAATCTCAGCATAGTGAGGAATCATATCATCGTACCTGGCATAATTTTCATCATAGCCATCATCAGTTCTGTAATCAATGCTTTGACTCGGTCTTTCTGCCATTTCCAGTTATCTATTCATCCTAATAGCGAGTCCAATCCGCTCATAAATCATGAGCAACAACCCAAATAAAACTGAAGCGAATACAAGTAACTACAAACCAGGTCCAGGCCCTCACTTCATAAAAGATTTTAGGATAGCAACTCTTGCTAGAATATCAACTTCCCAAAGCAACAGCCAATCAGGAAGCTGGATTCTTGTTGATACCAAGACAATTGCCATTCCAGCAAGAGTTGTTATCGTAGCAACGTTTTTTGATGAAATGGGACCCAGGAATACTTCTTTCCTCCTCCGTCAACCCTCCCCCCCCCCACAAAAATCCCTTTCTTGCCAGATACGAGAACGTCACGACCCCTGATACGAATCGCACGCTTCCCTCAAGTCGTCCTCCCATTAGGCGGGCAAAAATCGTCTCCCACTTCCAAACTCAGATGGATTTGGCAATGGCCAAATGAGCGTGCGTCGACAGCGGTAATCTGTCACCGGTCACGAAACCATTTGTGCACAGACATCACGTCTTCTATATAAAAAAAAAACAAAAAACGCACACCTAAAAATAGATGTTTGATGTCTGTATGCTGCATTTTCCCAGACTCTCCCATATCTCTCTCCCCTACCCCATCTCTCTATTTCTTACTCTTTCTCCTTTGTTTTTTCTCTGTCTCAGGATGTCATCCATTCTGTTTGTTTAGATTGTGGTCTCACACTACTCCCCCTCTCTCAATCAATAATTTTTCTGGTCCATTTTTTTTCTTCTAATCACCTTTTTACTTTCATTTGATTTTCCTCCCTCCCCTTATTCTTCTTCTTCTTCGTAGTATCCATGTTTGTTTGTTTTTTTTTAATCTTCTTCCTCTTCATCTTCTTCTTTTTCATCATCTTCTTATTCTTCATCATCTTCTTATTCCTCATCATCTTCTATCTTCATCATCATCATATTTCCCTTCTTTCATCTGCATTCTTCCCCCCCCCCTTTCCGCCTCCATCATCATCTATTCTTCATCATCATCTTCTTCTTTGCCTTTATCTTCTCCGTCTTTGTTGTCTTTCTTGTCTTCATCTTTTTCTTTTTCTTTTCCTTCTTCTTCTTCATTTCCCCCTCCTCCATTCTCCATCTGTTTTCCTATCCTGCACACAATTTTACAAACTACATGGAAACATTATAATGCACAGAGCTATTTGTACTCCTGTATCTAGCACTTGAAATCATGTTTGAATGAATTGTCATACACATCATCCTCAACTGAGGTCGTTATTAGATATATCAGCACCATTCCTCAGATCGAAGGCAATGTAGGTATTTGTTTTGCCAAGAACCAATTTTCAGGTTAATAGACATTTACAAAAAACAAAACAAAACCCATTGGCACACACAAGCAACACGAACAACAATAACACACAGACACAGATACAAATACACTCACACACACACACACACTTACACACACACATGAACACACAGACATGCAAAATGCAGATACAAGTATGTACACTGTACATACAAAAGCATCCAATCAACAATCCACCAACATTTCCGGTCAATTGTATTCAGTTCTGAAAATGTACTCTGCCAAAGAACAAGGGTAAGTGTGAGAGATAGATAGGTCTAATCATATTTTAACAAGATCAAAGACGTATTGTCATGGTAACCTGTTTGCCTCATACTGACCCAACTCAGGTATAAGCTTCTTGCGTTTTGTATTCAAAGTCTTGATGGCTGTAAATTGATTTGGAGAAGTTCACCACTTGATCTTTTCAAAAATAACTTGAGCAGTTTCGTAACCCTGCCTTTTTATCTCCCTTTATCACTAAAATGCAAATGTAATCTATTCTCGATGCAGCAAGACGTAATGGGATTGGCCCAAAGATTTATGGAATGACCGCTTCATATTGGAGGACACCAGTGATGTCTCAACCTGATTGTTTGTTGTTTGTCTGTTCGTTCATTTTCTGTCTGTCTGCATCCGTACAAAATGTGGCCACTTTTTCCTCACTTAACATATCTGCTCCTCTTGGTAATGACATAAACCATTTTAAAAAGAAACTTTGCAGTAATATACACTGTCATGTAGAATGAAAATGATTTTGAATCAAAAGGTATCTATAAAGTGGACATAAAGAGAGTGAGATATTTGTTGTATAAAAGAGGTGCCATGTATTATTTTCCAGTCCAGAGTTTCTTGCGGTTGTCAGCACCCTGGCCTAGTTGCATATAATGCAGTGACAAACCTTGATCATCTGTCTAGACATATTACAAAGGTTGCAGTAGAGCACAGTGTGGGAGGTGGAGTATAAATCTTGGCTCCATAAAACAATGCAACTCATAAAGTAATAGCTGTATCTTGTTCATTGGATGGCTGGATCGGTTTGTGAGGCTTTCTTGTTCCTCCTACCAAAAAGTATGTGCGTGTTTCACCTTCTGCTGAACACACATTGAGGTCAAAGTAATGCATTTGTAGAGTTCATTTGGCCTTTCTATGTGATAGGCACTAAAAGTTTTTTTTTTTTTTTTTTTTGCAGAGCATCTTTAAAAAAAAAAAAAAAATGTAATCCTTGTTTTTATGTTACTATTCCACATTTGTGTATCTTTTGTATTTCTGGCCCTGTCCCCCCCCCCCCAAAAAAAAAAAATGACAACAAGAAGCAAATTCAAACACAAAGAAAGCAGAAGAAAAACATTTTGAGGAGTGAAAAGGATTCAATATCTTCAGACTTCTCCCATGGATGCTTAACCCATAGAGGACAAGCTGATTTACTATAACACGCATGTCCCATAAACACCTGCCCGAGTATACTGGGGTCTAGCTTTCAAGGGGTTAATGGCTGCAGGAGAGGAAGATGCCGGAGGGATCTGTGATTCTAGATTGTCACCATCTCACCGTCTGATTCACCGAACGGGAGACATTTTGACGTCCCGGCGTGCAAATTTCTCACGTCAGCCACATCCTTCCCCCAGGGGGAAAATGGGAAAATGTTATGATATGCTTTATTGAAGCTGCCTGTGCCGTAATGGTGCAGAGAATGGGCTGCCGTGCTAGATAGGATGTCTCATCCGTTATGTATAGTGTGGTACTACGATAAAATGCCCCAAGCTTTATTTCAAGCCATCAGATCCCAGAAAACATATTTTTCTGGCTTGATTTTGCTTTTCATCATTTTTATTTTGATTTTCATTTATAATGCTTCATCAGGTAGAGTAAACACAAAAAAGCTCTTCATTTTGAAGGTGCCCAATTTCAATAATGCTTGTCTGTTCTAAATTTTTCACTGACTCTTCAATTGGCACAGACATTTTAGACAAACAAAGTTCTGCTTTTCTCTTGAATTGCATTTTTTTTTCTGCCCAAACTTCTTCCTGATTGTGTGCACATTTGATTAATTCATCTGTCTCATCTATTCTATCTCCATTTTGTTGATATTTAGTGACATTTAGAGATGCCAGTGTAGAGATGGCATCAGGATAAATTCTGTAGCAAATTTATCCCAGGAATTGATGAGCCTGTAATGGATATTTACAAGGCTTAGTTTCACAATGCCATCATTATCGTGATTGTCACATTGAGGGATAGGCACCCGCAGCTCTTGTTTCCATACTACATTAGGGATGCATTCTTGTGTTTCAGTGAACATATGCATGCAAGATGTGCAGGTACTAAGCCTGCAGTGACATGTTTCTCTATCTTGGGATGATATGAACGTAGTGAAACGTCCTCACTACAAGGGTCAGAGCGATTACTCGTTATGTGATGCAAGTAAGCACTCCGGGAGGTGACACTGTAGCCATTATCTAGAGAAATCTTCCTGGTTGGTGAAATCTCGGAATTGTCTTCATCGTTATATCTTTGATTTAGTCTTAACCCTTTTAACCCTCCATCTGATCACCTTTCACTGGTTAATCAAATACTTTATCTATTTCATCCCTCTCTCCATCCCTTCCTTTCCTTCTTGTGTTTCTGTCTTCTAATACCATTGTCTGTATCAATCTATTCAACAATGCATCGACTCGTTCCCAATTAGAGCTGAAAAAAGGTCTTGAGCAAGCCCTGCAGGAAGAAGAATTCAATCCTTTCTCACGTTCCTGTCGGTCTCGGTTTTTCCCCTCTGCCCTTTTCCTGTGTTTCAGTCCGTCCTCCTGCCTCTAAGGAGCTAATGGATTTGGGGCAAAGTGACTGAGAATGGGGTGGAGGGGCGTGTTTCCAATCTTCCTTCTTCAGACACCGGTGGAACCCAAGTATTGGGATGTTTTAGTACCTGTACAGTGATCATACCTCCCCAGCTCTTTGTGTTCTTCTTCTTTCACTTTTTCCTCCTCGTTTTCTTCTTCCCTCTATCCCTCTCTACCACTTCCTCCCCATCCTCCCCTCCTCTTCTCTTCTCCTCCTCATCTACTCTTCTTCTATTTTTCCTCTTCTCTCCTGCCTTTTAGGCACCACCTCATTTATCTTCTCTTCCATCTTCTCCTCTCACCCCTCCTCCTGCTCCTCTTCTTCTCTTCTTCTCTCTATCTTATCCTCTCCCATCCTTCCCTCCTCTTGCCTTCTCTTTTCCTCCTCCTCTTATACTCTTCTTCTCCTGTTTTCTTCTGCTCTCTTCCTCTTTATAGGCTCCTCCTCTTCGGCTCCTCCTCTTCCACTTTCTCCTATCATCCCTCCTTCTGCTCCTCTTCCACCTCTTTGCTCCTTCCCCAAATCTTCTGTATCTGTCTGTGATCTCACTGTCCTCCTCTCTCCTTCCTTCCTTCCTTCCTTTTCATCCTCCTCATCTGTCCTTCATCTCTCCTTCTCTCCGTTTCTATCCCCCACATCCCTGAGATGACAGGCTAGGCCTGTTTCAGTTTCTTCTTTGACATCCCTTAAAGAATTCTCCCTTCATGCCAGAAGATGACAAGACCACATATACAAGTAGTGAAGTATTGTGTGTATGTGTGTGTGTGTGTGTGTGTGTGTGTGTGTGTGACAACAGTATACAACCTGAGTATGAATACAAGTAGTGCACAAGTATTGATATTCAGTATTAAACATAACTTCACTGCACTGCAAAGATGACATCTGGTAATCTCTGAACTAACACAAAACATTTGATTGCAGGTTGCATGAGGATCCTACTGACTTTAGGCACAGTGGAAGGCTTCATCTCAAAGAAACCAAGACATTTCTGAACAAAGTTTTGATGATTACATAATCAAGGGAGCACTGGATTTAACCATCATGAAGTAAACTATAGTATACCAGTCTCTCACTACACAATTTTTGTTTTGATGTACATGCATCATGACAAATGAATAGTCTGAGTTGTTATTATTGTGATTTGACACTTGCATGTGACTTCTAACTCTGATGACTGTTATTTCTTCATCTGCCAGAATCTACTCCTTCATTATGCATGACAGCAAAAGAATGCAGCAAGCACCAGTGCACATATGCAAAAGTTATGAAAGTCTGGTGCTGGTCTTCTTTTTCATCACTTTCTCTGCATCTTTTTATCCTAGAAATTGCCACTCCCCTCAAGGGAACCCACCAAAGCAAATGCAAACTCCGCCAACGTCGGTACGGGACTCGTGAGGGCGAGCGACTTTAACTTCCTTTCAGTGCTTGGCAAGGGAAGCTTTGGCAAGGTGAGTAGGACTTAATGCCGGAGGGCAAAGGTCAAAGGGGAACTTTTGCAGTTTTGCAACCTAGTAACATCAAAAAAGTGAAAACAACAAATTGTTAACAAAATTTGGGCACTGTCAGATACATGACTTTTTGTGAAGTTTACATGGAAAAGTAGATAGCCTTGCCCTGTAGATTATGTTGTCACGTGCTAAACAGTGAAAGGAAAAAAGAATCAGCATACTGTATGAGCTGAAATTTTCGCGGTGGTTTTATTTTCGCAAATTTCGCGAATCGCCTTTGATCGCGAAAATAACAACATGCGAAAATAACAACGCGCAAATAACTAAGTTCAGTTAGACCCTCGCAACCGCGAAATTAACAACACGCGAAAATGTCCTCGAAGGATCAATTCGCGAAAATATCTGTACGCGAAAATTTCAGCTCGTACAGTACTATTAAAATATTGCCTCAGTAGCTATTGTTACATGACATATATAATGTAATAGCATTAAGTACTACTACACTAAGAATAAATCAAGGAATTGTGGTAAGTGAGATTTTCTTCTATATGTCCAAGGCAGATAACACTTTCCTTGGTCTCTTCATTTGACTGCACCGTCTTTATCGATATCAATTTTTATATGGAGGGGATTTTCCCCTTTAGCAAGTTGATTTAAAAAGAAAGTGATGCCACTACTTCTTGCCATCAGGTTATGCTGGCAGAGAAGAAGGGAACGGACGAACTCTACGCCATCAAGATCCTGAAGAAGGACGTCATCATTCAGGATGACGACGTCGAGTGCACAATGACGGAGAAGCGGGTGCTGGCGCTGCCCAGCAAGCCGGCTTTCCTGACGGCGCTCCATTCCTGCTTCCAGACGATGGACCGGCTCTTCTTCGTCATGGAGTTCGTCAACGGCGGCGACCTCATGTTCCAGATCCAGAAAGTTGGCAAGTTCAAGGAGCCCCATGCTGTGTGAGTGATGATGGAACTCTTGTGTTTTTACAGTTATGTAGTACATTTCACTGCTCACTGTCAATGAACCCAGAGTTCATCCAACTAACCAAAAGTACCAAAATAAATGTTAACAATTCTATAGAGTACTAAAGTGATAATGTTGTCGTATTTTGTTATAACTTGGGTTGGAGTCAAGTGAGAGCTTTTAACTCGGGCCAGTTGAGGTTGTTTAGAACCAGTTTCCATGGCGATGAAAGGCTACGACATCACACTTTAGTACTCCATAACATTCAAAGGAAGTGTGTGCTGCATAGTCAAATATTATGTTATACTTTTCTCTCTGTATTTCAAGATTTCTTAGAAATTAAATATTTATGTTGACACCTTTTTTCATTTAAATGTCACATCTTGAGAATGTTGTAGCAGCCTTTCAAATGAGTCTGACTGCTCCAGGATGTATGCCCTTTGACCTTTGTACCCTTTCCTGTCCTTTGACCTTTGCACCTTTTCCTGCCCTTTAATCTCCTGATTGTTTGCACCTTAGGTTCTATGCTGCAGAAATCGCCGTGGGGCTCTTCTACCTCCACATGCAGGGTGTGATCTACCGGGACCTCAAGCTGGACAACGTACTCCTCGACGCCGAGGGACACATCAAGATTGCCGACTTTGGCATGTGCAAGGAGGACATGAACGAGGGCGACACAACGCGGACATTCTGTGGCACACCCGACTACATCGCGCCAGAGGTGAATGTCCAGAAGGAAATTCTTGGCTAGCAGGGCTAATACTCATTCTCAATAAGCCTCAAACAGATCGTCTGCCTCATACACTACAAGTAGAAGACTTTGGACTTCTTTATTGCCTCTGCTTCTATTTGCCTATACTGTAAAAGTGGATATTTTCGCGCGACTAATTTTCGCGCTAGGCCGGGTCAGAAGAGTTTCGCGTGTTTTTAATTCCGCGGAATCAAGACATCACGCACAGGAACGTATGGCAAGCAAAAATATTCGCGTGTTTTTATTTTCGCGCTAGTTTCTGGTTGCGCGAAATGCGCGAAAATTTCAACACCGCGAAAATTTCCACTTTTACAGTACTGGGAGAAAAAAAAATGTCCCTTGTAATTGTCTTCCTCTGGTATAACCTCGCATTGGTATCGTAAGATTTGTGGGGTTAAAAGGGATACGGAAGAAGAAAGAGATCATATTATAGAGGAGGTGATGAGATGTTTTTCTCAAGTTAAGTCCATATTCAAGACGAATCAAAATGTCAACCTTATACTCCTCCCCAATGCAGGGGATACAATACAATAGTGCTTATTGCAGTTTTCTTTTTTCAATTTAAAAAAAAAAAAAGGTCTACCCAGACAGCATTATGTACTGCAGACAAGCAAGACTGCTGAACACTACAAAGAGAGAGAGAGAGAGAGAATATTTCATAAAAATCAGAAAACTCAAGAAAAAGAAGTATCTCAGAAACCATTGTTTTCAAGGATAATGATACACTCATTATACGGTAATTGTCATTGATTTCCAAGAGATTCTCAAACTGTAATTTATCTTTGAATGTATCTGAGACCCCAATGCATCTTCAAATCCCTTCTCCTGACTTTATTGTGTACCAACAGATTGTAGCATACCAACCCTACGGCAAGGCTGTTGACTGGTGGGCCTTTGGTGTGTTACTCTACGAAATGCTAGCAGGACAGGTGAGTTAGAAGATGTCGTCTGAATTCTGGGTATCGCCAATACCTAGGTGCTGTGTGCAGAGCAGCATTTTAGATGCAATGTGGGATAGCTCAGGGGACAAACTTGCCCCAGTTTTGGCTGCACATGCACTCAGGTCACATTCTGTCTTTATCCAGGGGTATTTTTCGTTGAAAATTTCTTTTCATCATGTGACCAGCACATTGAAGCCGTGCAGTAGTGAACCATGACTCTAGTGACTGCAAATCAGTGAAATTTAGACACTTTCAACTCTATTTTAAAGCTGAATTATAGCCATGAAAAAAAGGAGTAACAACAGAAAAGCAGACATATAACTCCATTGAATCGTATGGGAACTGCGGCACGTGCGAGACAACCGTAAGCGACAAAGGCACCGAGGAATCCCACAATGCATCTATGACAGGGCTCTTCAGCTTGCGCAGAAGTTTCCTGCACATGTGCGATACCGAGAATTTGGCAAGAGAACACCTCGTTGTTGACAAGAGGGTACCTCCATGTGGACGAGTGGTTACCTCAATAAACTTCATCTGTACAGCATTGACTTTTATACAAAACTCAGAAATGGGATACTGTACGAGCTGAAATTTTCGCGGTGGTTTTATTTTTGCGAATTTCGCGAATCGCCTTTGAACCCCGAAAATAACAACACGCGAAAATAACAACGTGCGAAAACAAAAACGCGCGAGACCCTCGCAACCGCGAAATTAACAACACGCGAAAATGTCCTCCAAGTAGCAATTCGCGAAAATATCTGTACGCGAAAATTTCAACTCGTACAGTAACTTGTGGCTTGGTACCCACGTGAAATATGAACATTTTTTTTTTTTTAATTGGCCTTAGTTTGTCACCAACAGCAACATACAATGTACATGTACAGTGCAGACTGACATTGCTATCAAAAGCTGCTTTAAAAATGCACATTGATTGCGACTATCTCAAAAAGAAGTCATCGTTTTTTATTTGTATAGGTATATTGCTAGTCTGATACTTTGATAGTGAAACAGGAAATATATAACCATTTGTATGTGTGTTAGTGAAATGGCCCTTCAGTCCATGTAAGAAAAAAAAATCAATTTGTTGCATTCTTGTTTGTTCTTTTTGTCCAGCCTCCCTTTGATGGTGAGGATGAAGATGAGTTGTTCCAGTCTATCATGGAACATGTTCCTTCCTATCCAAAGTCCATGTCCAAGGAATCGGTATCAATATGCAAAGGCGTGAGTATTCCAACTTATTCATCCAGGACTTGGTTCTTTGAGTTTTATAAAGGCTCTCCTTTGTGTCATGCACTGGCTAGAATGTGTATTACTGGCAGATGTGTTAAAGAGATACAATCCATTCAAGGTCTTGTTTACCTCTGGGAGCAGTGATTTAATGTTCAACTATAGATATCACTTTTGATGCATATGTGTAGGTCAGTTGTATCACAAAACATCCTACCATATACAATTTTTGCAATAAAGCCTAAAATATAAGGAGATATCACTATTTTTCCCATTAAACCATAACTGTAGATGGTTTAGTCTGGAAACATTTTTATTATAACTATTGTTCACATTTTGTATATTAAACAATACTCAACATCGATTATACTGGTTAAAATTTTTACACTGGTTGTTTCTTTCCCTAACTCACATTTTTGAACTATTTTGAAGCACTGATGCTGGGTTTTTGTTTTATCTGCAAATGGTAAATTATGCCTTTAAGGAATGAGTCCCATCAAACATAAGCTACGTGTTAAAAGAACGACATGAAAATAAAATGAAATGAAAATGAAAGCACTTACCCAGGACTGAAATCTTGGATGTCTTTTATGCCATGTGAGACTAGAGTTTTTCCATATTTCATGTCTGAAACATTAGTATGATGTTCACCACATGTGGACTTATATGCAAAAGCCTTTGCCAAATGAAAGAATGCTGATCAAAAACAGATGTGAACACAGCTTTTTTTTCTAGCCTCATTTCAATCTCCATCTTGATGTAGTCTTGGGCCATGCAAGACTGACTTAAAGTTTGTCTGTAAATATTTAACCTGTCATATCTTTGTTAAATGGGGAGGTTTTTTTTTTTAGTTGTAAGTAATGCCATCAGCCAGAACTGTGTCAAAATTATCCAGTTTGAGCAGAATATTTGGTGCTCCTGATATTGTGCTCCCATTTTGCTTTTGCCCTATTTTTGAGCATTTAACTAATGCAAGAGGAAGTAAAAAGTTTCCCATTCTTCCCTCTCTCAAAGTTCTTGACCAAGCACCCAGGCAAGCGGTTAGGAAGCGGACCGACAGGAGAGCAGGACATCCGTGAACACCAGTTCTTCCGACGCATCGACTGGGAGAAGCTGGCCAACAGGGAAGTGCAGCCCCCCTTCGTCCCCTCAGTGGTACGTATCCTAGCAACGGGGTGTGGTCCCTTTACCCCCTTCATCAGGGGGCAGGTGGTGGTAGCTATCGTCTGCGTTTCTGTCTCCTCTCTCTATGTTCACTTCACTGCACAATGTGGCCTCACTGCCTGTTCTGTGCGTATTCTCTGCCTGTTTTGCAATTTTCCTCGATTGCCTTGATAATCCTTTCACTAGATGCTTGAAGAGAATCCCTTGGAGTATGTACATGTATAGGTGTCGATGTTAGATAGAGCCGTGTTCTACCTAGCATGTAAAGAGCCCTCGTCCAAAAACTTGATGGTTTAGACCTCCATCTTAACCCTTTCCTTTTTGCTGTGTACTTGTCTCGTTAAGCACTGCATGTCTCAAAGCAAAAGCTGATGATGTCTTTGTGTCAACTCTTCACAATTTGCATGTTTTGTGTCCCTAAGAATGATGGAAGATTTCTATGCATACTTTCATCCAGTCTTGTTGGCATGATCTTTTTTTCCCCAATTTATTCTTATCAATGTTGAGGCCAGCAGCCAAATGCTAATTCTTTTGTTCAAATCATCTACATGTAGCAAAAGAATAATAAACAAAGAATTGTAATGGTTAAGATGATAAATGTAAATGACACTTTATCACTTATAATACAACAGACAATGTACATTTTTTAATATGTTGGGGAGGGGAGACCAAAATGACAAGGAAAGACAAGTTTTCATTCATTTGAAAGTTATTCAAAGTTCCAACTTCAAAACAACAAAAAAAAAGAATTATCACCCTTGCAACTTCTCTTAAATTTTCTTGACATAGGAAAGTTGCTTCAACATTACCAAATATGCAAATCTTTATTCATTGTCAATCATGAACATAGGCATTTTGATTTACTACCAATTAGAAATGAGAGCAGAAATGTGTAAATCAGCCAAAATTTCTAATGATGATGATTATGTACTATTATCTCAAAAATGCTTATAATTGCAAATACCAGTCAATATAGCCAGCGTTCAAGACTTCATTGTTGGTGTGTATGTCTGATTTAGCTTGTCTGCATGTTTATGGAACTATGTATTTCAATTTTATGTGGATACCACTATGAAACATTCTATGTTTTTAATGGTAAAAATATTTTGCCTTTGTTGTGGCATTAATGCAAAGCTGCAGCCTCAAACCATAGGTGTCTAGGAGTAAATACATCTGATGGTTTCAGTTCATAGTGACCAGCTGACAAAAGACAGTCTAGAGTTATCTTGTGGAAAGGATTGATAGCAAATGTCTAAATTTCTGGTAATTGCATCAACAACCATCACTTCCTCCTTTCCTTCTCGTCCGTCTCCTCCTCCTCCTCCTCCTCCTCCTCCTCTCCATCCTCCTCCTTCTTTTCTTCTTCCTTCTCATCCTCTTCCTCATTTCCTTTTTCATCTCCTTCCTTCTCCTTCTTCTTCTTTAACCTGCTGAGAATAAGCCGATTTTGCTATAACACGCATTTCCCTTTATAGACACCTGCCCGAGTATACAGTTTCTACTTTGTCTGCATCAAGCTAATTCTGTCTGTAGTCAGAAAACTTTAACATGAATATTGTAGAAGATTTTCCTTACTTCACAGCCCTACTGTTGGAAGTTTCTTGTGTTTACTTCACATTTTAACTATTAAAGAGGGTTACAAGAGGCACTGAATAACCCCTCCCCCACCCCAAATTTATCATGTGACTGTTTGATGGAAACATCTGTGGATATTCGAAAGTAATTTCTCTCATGCTTTCTCAAAGTCTGATGTAAATTTTCATGTCACATGTGCTAAGATAGCCCAAAGATATTTAGGATCAAATGTTTTGAACTTTTTTCCTCAATATACTTTTATTTCTTCATTTCAGAAATGAATGAAACACTTAAGATATTGTGATTAAGATTAACTTTACTAATTTATCAAACTGTGAATTACTAAATTGATATCTAAATGCATTATTGTGTCATCATACAAGGGTTCAAAATGTGGTATATTTAAATATTGTATATCAAATTCATCATTCAGTTAGACAAGCTATCACAAAGATTTGGAAGAATGTGGTCAAAGGTGTCTTGATCTGTGCTGCTGAAACATTTTGGGCCAATATTTTGGTGATGGATGACCAGAGGCATCAATTCTCAACCTGCCCCCCCCCCCTTCACCCTCCCCCTCCCCCATCCCACTACTAAGTCATCTTTTTCCATTACTATGTCATCAAATTCTTGATATTGCCTCCAAGCATGCAAAACAAGCTGTCCCTTTTTTTCTGAGATGCAAGATGTATAGATGGTAGTTTTGATCTTAGCTTGACCACTCATTCATGTTCAGATTGATAAGTTCATGTGGTTTGTATTGTTGTTACCGTTGACCATAGCTTAACGTATCCTTAGCTTTTACAATCCATTTAGTTGTTTGTTGTTGTTGGTAACTCCCTGATATCACATTCATGGCTCTTCTCTGTATTTTTGTTGTCTTTGTTTTGTTTTTTGGTTCTTTTTATCTTATGCAGAAAAACCCCCGAGCAGCAGAAAACTTTGATCCCTATTTCACAAAGATCCCGTGTGCGCTAACCCCAACAGACAAACTCATAATAATGAACATACAGGAGGAATTCCAAGGCTTCTCCTACGCCAACCCCAGCTTCGCCAGCTATGTGCGCTCAACCACGACTCCTTCGTAGTGTCTACGTGGCCCTCCTTCAAATCCGCTTTGGCAGTGTGTGTCCTGTCGATGTCACTGGAGAAGCTAGCTAGTGTAGATATGTATAGTCCTAGTTTACCTCACCCTCCACCCCCCTTTGTTGGTCCTGGCCCTCGTCATGCAGTCCTGGTCCTCTTCATGCGGTCCTGGTCCTGTTTTGTATGCCTTGTGACCAAACCTTGGGATAGTCCTCCCCGTTTTGCTTGGAACTCCATCCTTGGCTTTCTGTCACTAGCCTTGTACTTTTTCTCTTCTTTTTTTTTTTGTAGTTTATACTTGTACATTAGTCTTTAGTTGCTACGTGAATTGTGCACAGTCGGCAGTGGATGAATTGTCAATCTAAAGAAGGGTTATATGTGTGAATATGACATTCCTGGGTGTGAAGAGAAGAAGACCAAGAACAAAGAACGAGCCCACCTTTTTTTGTTAAACCTTTATCTTTCCAGCCTTTGGGTTTTTTTTTTTTTTCAATTTCATTGTATGTCTTATGTTCATGTCAGCAGTGCTGGGTTAGTTAGAGATAGGATATAGAATGTGTAGCAGTGTGAAGTGAATACAGGTTTAAGCTCCTGTACAATTATGTCATTCCTGTCTTGTCACATGTGCAAACAATCATGAGTGCATTTGAAGGGTAAATTTACCCGTTTGTGTGAACTGCAACACCACTAGATCTGTACACAGTGTCTTTCTGGTTTGGAATCTTGCAACAGTGTGTGCAGTCTTTAGATCGAGACTCAAATGATTGAGTGAGCTTTGTGTATACAGTAGAGTAGACGCTTCTAGAGCGAATTCTACCTGATTGATATCATAGTATGTTATTTGTACATAGTGCATTTCATCCTGGCATCTGGTCTCGGCTTCTGTGATGATTTTTCACCAATCTTTACTGTTTTAGGAAACTGCACTTGTTGCTGCACAACTTAGGACTGACTTCAAAGATTATTCAATAAAGTTTGAATCTTGATGCTTTATTACTGTACATGATATCAATGGTTTACAAAAAAAAAAAAAAGAGCAGCTTGATAAATTTTGTCATAGTTGCATTCCTACCCCAATGTTCCTATTAATTGTAGCAAAATTGCTAATGTCCCATGATAGTAAAATCAAATACCTCCTCCCCTCAAAAAAATGCATACTCCTTCTTTTGCAGGGTAGATGCAAATGTGCATTGCATTCATCTGATGACATAAGAATGTCTTGTGTACCTATCAGCATTTAATATTTTACCTCGCTCGGCTTTCGCTCATTGCATTTATGTCAATGGTTCATTTTAGGTTAATGAACCCCAGCCATCAAAGTGTGTGCTACCACTGCAAATATCATGTGACCCAAACTGTACTGCTTAACCCACCGTCTATAGGAACTGAGTATGTCATGTATTGATAACAAAGGAAGTTGTCATATCTTGGGGTTCCTAGGGTTAACATGCAAGCCAGACTTCGGGAGAAGTGAATGTCTGCAATAAACTTGTATATCAGCATTTTAGGAAACATTCGCACAGTTTGGCTCAATATTTGTGTGAAGCTATGCAAATGATGAAATATTCAAAAATGTGATATCATTGAAAGGACCTCAAATGAGAAGTATGAGCCGACAAGCATTGTTTGATGGAGAGAAAAGTGTAATGAATTTTCTGAGAAGATTATTGTGAATAAAGAGTTTTGCAAGTGACAGAAATGGCTGGTCAATATTTTTGTGGCTTCACAGGTAATGATACAACCAATTTTACCAATCAGTAGATGAATTTTCCAGAGTGTTAGTTATACTGCAAAGAATCAAAAATGTTTCTGCCGTTATAAGTAAATCTATAGCTGGAATTTGCATCAGTCCTTCAGAAATCTGCAGTGAAAAGACGATACGCTGTGCCAAACTGAATGAATAGTAAGAAAAGGAGAAATGTTTGAGCATGAATTTAAGGGGGAGGGGGGCTGTGCTGTATTGGAAGAAGTCAGGATTGAATTCAGGTTGGCTGATCTTTCATAGGCCAAGGAGCCCATGCTCCAAGCAACCTTGCGATTCAGTTTCATCTTTGTATAATGCAGGGTTTGTGATAATGAACAAAGAGGTTGGGGAAAAAAAACAAAATACAAATGAATTCTTTGCACTCAAGAGTACAGTGACTTTGTAGATGTGTGTATGGTAGAGGTGTCTGAGCTCATTATGTCTTGCAAAATATATTCAATGACACGTTTTATGTATTTTGTGTTGAATCAAGTGCCTACATAATATGAAACATGACAGTATATTGGCTCACAGTGTGAAATGAGCCATTTGGAGTTTTGTATATGCCCAGTATATACAACTGTTGTATACGAAATGAGACATGATGCGTATACTTGGTTTTGATCTTTCTTTTTTTTTTTTAATCTACACTGTTTATCTGATGTAAATTTCATGGTTGTACCCCCTACCCAACCCTGCCATGTGGTAGCGTAATTATAGCTAGAGAAGCTGTACATGTAGTGTCAAAAATATGTGTCGTAGCACAGCCTTTGTAGTTTGGTTTCAAATCAGATAGAGACGAAATCATTCTAGTCGTACAAATGTGTGTAGGCAAACAAAAGATGTCTTGCACTTTTTGCCTATCTGCCACTTAGTATACTCTCTTTCAACACAGCATTATTATGTCATATCATGTCTGTGTACTGTTCCAGCTAGTGAACATAAAGTTGGAACACTGTCACACTGTTTCAGAAAACTGACCAAACCTTGTACAACTCTGACTCTATAGAGTCGAGAATCAACTTGTCTGATATATTATGTTTTTCTGTGATGAACACAAGTCATTGATACAGACATCTTGTAAAACAGCTCAGTATTATAATAATATTTCGTTGAAGGCTCTGTGTATGTGTGTATACTGTCTATGCGTGGGTAGGAGCATGGTTAGATTGGGGGGGGGGGGGAGGGGTTGAGGGCTGAAGAATAATATGTATGAGAGGGTATAGCTCTTTCAAAATAGATGGAAGTGAGGAACAGTTATGTTGCCATGACCTTCCCATACCAGTTTAGGGCAGCTGACAAATTGAGGGAGAAGCATCACTGTCATTCCGTATTCAAAGCACTGTTACTGGTTATGGTGACAGGTGCAATGCATTGACCTTTGACCCCATAACAATTCTTCATATTTGTTTTTTTCTTCTGCTTCCAGACGCTTTGAGTCGTAATCTTCATGGATTGCGACTGGTCAAATCAGAGCTGTTACGTCTTAATCAGTGTACAATTACTCAGACATTTTTGCCTCCTATGTCAATCAAATTACTATCTTATGCACCTAAGGACAGGCCTTCTAGACAAAAAAAAAAAAAAAAAACACACAAATAAATCAATCAATTTCAACGAACTTGGTAGATTTGTATATTCATAATATTTATTCAAGTTCGAAAATTTTCAATTCTAAGCGATAAATCTATAGAAAAAAAAAATGTAGCTACACATTTGGAGGAGGTAGGAGTAAAAGCTGTCAAGTTGTTTTTTGTTTGTTTGTTTGTTTGTTTGTTCGGGTTTTTTTTTTTGGGGGGGGGGTGAAGGGTTCAGTAGATTGATGTAGTTTTATCAGGGTGAAAGGGAAAGATAATTACCCAAATTTATGATGAAAGATGTACCTTAATTCTGTTTTTTGATACCTTGACCAGTGGTTTTCAAGTCCTTCCCCATCATATGTACAATGCAGTGAAGGAAGAACAAGTGCTTTGTTAATCTTGATATTGACACCTCATTACTGACAACATACAGTGTATTAAGGAAATGGCTGCAGTATATGTTTTGAGCAAATAGTCACCAAGCAACTCTCTAAGTATGGACTAAAGTGAATAGATATAAACCAATTTTTCCCAGGTCCCACCCCCACCTCTCCTTCTCATGTCTTTGCAAGTGAAAGTGATGCTTCAAAACTCTCAGTTTATGGGTCGTGCAATCATTGCTCTGGAATTTGAGTTTCTGATTGTGTGGTTAGGAACCAGGTGAAGTGACTAGAAAGATTAAAGGACAAGTTCACCTTCATAGACATATGGGTTGAGTAAATGCAGCAATATTAGTAGAACACATCAGTGAGAGTTTGAGCAGAATCGGACAATCCGTTAAAAAGTTATGAATTTTTGAAGTTTCTGCTCAGTCACGGCTGGATGAAAAGACTACTATAGCTTGTGATGTCACATGAGTACAACGATAAAAAGAAAGAATAAAGAAAATTCAACATATTTCCATTTTTCTCGCATAACAAAAGAACACTGGACTTCTCTCTTTCAGAAGGCAGGGGGAATAATATCACCCTTAACATACGTCAGTAGCAAGTTTAAGAACTGTGCACTTTATTCAAAAAGTAAAGTTTTGTGAAATTCTCTTTATTTTCCTTCTCTAGTTGTACGCATGTGACATCATACACTGTAGTAGTCTTCTCTTCCAGCAGTGACTGCACAGATACTTAAAATATTTGTAACTTTTGAACAGATTGTCAAATTTTCCTCAAATTTTCACTGATGTGTTCTACTAATATTGCTGCATTCTCTCAATCCTTATGTATATGAAGGTGGACTTGTCCTTTAACTAGTGAGATTTGAATTGCTTTGTGCAGCTCATTCCAATGCATCTCATGTGTGCAAGCTGTGTGAAACTCTCCTGATGTATGTATTTTCGTGCCTTGTCAAGGTTGCAATTGTATACAGTGGAGGAGATATCTTCTTAGAACTAGGAGATGGAGTTACATTGTGTTTTGTGTATGTTCTGAGCTGAACATTCCACAGGAAAGCTAAAAGACTTGTGAATCATTCACCTGGCTGTAAAGAGTTGGAGTGACCTTTTCTTACTGTTGATCAGTAGTAGACCAACGCAGAATCTAGTTTAGATATGAAGTATATCTCGACATGTTGTTTATGAGGAAGTGAAAAAGTATAAGAGCAGAAGGAATTCAATTTGAAAAAAAAAAAAATGAGAAGTAGTAGGCATTTTCAATTAAGTGTGAGCCCACTCACAATGACATTTAATGGTTATCATTGATGCATGTATGTCTTCTTTTTATCCCCACTCCCTTGCTACTTCATGGAATTCCCGCCCCCGTACCCCTTCCCTTTTTTTTTTTTTCTTTTCATTTTGCATCCCACACAGGACAATCCTCGAGACCTATGCAATTTTGACAAGGAGTTCACGCGCGAGTCGACGACCCTCACCCCGACGGACAAACTCTTTATAATGAATCTCGATCAGACAGAGTTTGACGGCTTCTCGTTTATAAACACAGAGTTTAAGGAGGAAAAGGAAAAGGAGAAGCAGTGAGTTTGTGTCGGTCCTCTAAAACTTGATGGCAAAGGCAAAGGTCTGACTGAGGGTCCTTCTAAATAATCATATATGTGGGACTGTATGACGATGCATGACAATATAGACATTCTGCTGGCAGGAGTAATCAATCATTTGAAGAGTTCTATAGTTACAGCCTGTTTGATTTTTATTTACAGTTTGTTTTTGCCCTTTGGGGTAAGTCAGATTTTGGCAAATCACAATGGTGTTATTTTCCATTGTGAAAAGCTGGAAAAGACCGTAACTGCATTAAAGAGGTATATCACGGAGGTGACATCTGCATGAATACTTTGCTCAGTAGTTGGTTTCCAGATTTAAGATTATGTATTGCATGTATTCCTACATTCCACTTCTATTAGGACTTGACTTTTTTTTTCACTGAAGCAACTGGAATAAGCCTTGAGAGCCTTTACAAGTGAAGCACTACCGATACGCAGAATAGGGACCTTAGGATGATATGACTGCAAAGAATTCACTCCAGTCATTACATACAAAATTTCTGGTAATCGCTGGTGTTGAAGTATTCAAAATTATCCCTACATCATCAATGATGAGTCGGGGAATTTTTTTTTTCAGACATCTTAACACCATCACATAATGCTTTTCTTTTACAACCTGTAGGTAAGGAGAGTATAGGAATAGATCCAGTGTGTGAATTCAATGCTAGTTTGGGCTTATTTTGGAAATCACATTTTCCTCAAATCCAATGTAAATCTTAGGGAACATGTCTGAATGTCTTCAGTCACATCCATGTTACTGGGAGAATCCCTATGTCGTCAACAATTAACGTTGTACCATGTCCTTCTAGTCAATCCAGAGTGTTGGAAACCTTAAAACACATTCCCCTATCTTTTTTGGTGCTTGTAAAGCACTTCGTGCTTTCCTAGTTGAATCAAAATCACTTAGTTTACACACTTTCCTTCCAAGGACCATTCTGTGTGCTGTGGCAATTACTTCAATAATCATTTTTGTTTTCATTGTGGATAGAGAAATTTTGTAGTGTATCTATTTCCCACATAACCAGCTGATGAGCAGAGAGAAATAGCTTGTGATAAAGTTAAGTGTTGCTCGAAGGCAGGCATGTTGTTCATAATTGAGAAGGAGAGACTATTATCTCTCATTATCCTGTGATGTGTGCCTTTAATGGTAGTTTCGATTTGTTTTGTTGCCTTGTGAATGGTAAGGTCACCTTTCATTCAAGGGGTTCTGGATTTGGAGTTTAAAGGGACTGGGGTCAAATGTTAGCATGATAATTTTTTTTTTCTCTCGCTCTTTGCATTTTGCAAGATACATTAAGTTCACTAGTGTTTTATCCTCTCTTAAGCTAGGTGGATTATCTAATAGGCAATGAACCCCATTAGGTAAGCTGGAGAATTCAGCAGACTGATTGATACAGCTCACTAAGTAAAGTCAGTGCATCACAGGCTAAAATAGGATATTTTTCTATGTAGCTGATTATAAGTAGATAGTGAATGAATGTGCTCTGTGTTTGTATCCATGACAAAAAAAAAAAACATCTCTGAATGTAGGATCTGCTGATTTTAAGTCATATTCTGTCTGTTTTAACCATACTTTTAAGGGACAAGCAATTCTATTAGGAAAAAAAATACACAAATCTGTCTGAAAATAATACGGGTTCAATATCATCTCGTGCATGAGTGCAATACAGTCACTACAGTTCAAACTGTAATCAAATTGGCAACTTGTGATTCTATGAGTTCAAAAGGGGGGAAAAAAAGAATGACTACTTCTTCCTTTCCAGGATGCAAGCAACCAGCCATGTTTCTGTTGTTTGCTGCTGAGGTATCTCAAAAACATTCTTGGCGAGGTCTTTGCATTGCCTTACAGCTTTCAATGGTATGTCCAATTTCTCCTGTTTATCTGTCTGTCAAAATTGTCACTTGACAATAAAAGCATACATAGACATGACTGAAATATAGCCTTTAAAAAAAGCCTAAAACCCCAAAACAAACAAATAGCTAGACAATAGAATGGTTTACAGCGTCCTTTCATATTTTCCCTTGAAAGATTGGTTCTGTGTATCTGTGTTACAGAAGTATTACATACCAGTGAGCTTTTTTTTTTTCTTTCTTTTTTTTTTTCCTTTTTTTTGCCAATAATAGAATATGGAATATGAGGAGACTTTTGTAAAGTGGGCAGTTGGTTCCAGCCCTTCATGCATCCACACAGATGAAAAATATTCAGTTCTCATAATCGTCACTACCATAACGATGGAAATAGTGTGATATATCAAAAGTAGACAAATTAAATCATGTCTATTAGATAGTTAATGAGAATAAGTAGATAAAAGTGATGATGATGATAATAAACATTATTTTCATTACTTCATTTCATTATTATTATTAGCACTAATTCTACTATTGCATCATCAGTACAGTCACTACCATTTTTTTTTTCTCATTTATTCTTGTTATACCCCTTTGGCCTTGAATTTGTCTGATACAAGGGATTACTAGCAACATAAAATTAATGTCTTTTGTTAAAGATGTCTTTTGTAATCAGCTAACAAATGGTGACCAAAAAAAAAATAATGAAAAATGGGGGAAAAACCCGAGAAATTGCCACATACTGGTGAGGGGGCTAAAAGAAAGAACGGAGAAACTGAAGAGCTTTTTTTCTCTCAGTGTATGTATTATGCATATACATAAGCTGGCATAAACATGGTATATCCGTTACAGTGTAATATTCCTGAGGACACACACACACACACACACACACACACACACACACACATGCACACAAAATGCTTTCTCAGTGCTTGATATTCCTTGAGCTTAGTGTTGAACCTTGAAATTTGCATGATATCATTAATTAGACATAATAAGAAAAGGAGAAAAAAAAATGAAGAAAATATTACAAATGATTATTTTCACAGACATGGAAATTTGTAGGTATATATACTCCTGCAGATGAAGAGAGGCATGTAAGGTGTATGTGTGAACATGTGTGTGTGCCTTGCACTATGAGAGAGAGAGAGAGAGAGAATGTAAGAAGTATGTTTTGAGAGAGACGGATTAAGTATTGTCAACATTTGATATTTAGTGAAGAAGTAGTGGTAGATAAAATGTATAGATGAAGGGCGTAAGAGATCTCATCACGTATACTATTACGCTTTCTGTAGATCACGACCTGAGTGTTAGTGAGATTCAAGTACTAGAATATACCTTTTAGATACCACCTGTAAATAATGTTTAAAAAGATGTGAAAATGGATCATCTGTGAATATATTTCATCTGCCTATTTGAAGATATGATTCACAATATTTCTTTCCAAACGTGTTGTGTCCTATAATTTCTTTTCAACTAGAAAGTACTGACGAGTGTGAAAGTTATCACAATAGTATACACTAATTTGTAGTGAATCATTTTTGAAGATATTCAAGTGTCTATTCAGGTAACCTGATTATTTTTTATGCAATATATACTACTGGTGTATAACCATTATCATATAGAGTATTATGAATACATTTATTAGAAGATCAAATATTCCTGTGAGTGGAACTTCTCTGGGCTTTGTTTGTTTGTTTGTTTGTTTTTTCTTTCTGTTTTTGTCATCTTTGTCCTCAATCTTTAGTGTAGAAACTTTTTATTTCTTATTTAAGGAAATCGTGTAGACCAGATGTGTAATTAGAATAGCCATTTTTCGACTACAGGTTGCCAATTTCATGTATGATTATATCACGGATACTTATGTATATTTGGGATGGTTTATTATGATAAATTGAAGCTATTATATCAGCTGTTATATTACAGATCATTTATCAGATTGTTCAATAGTACCATGATATTGTCTCAAATTCAGTGTGAAAACTATACCATATGAATATATCTATCAAAAAGTGTATCTGAACAGGAAATGTGTGTCTTTTACACTTTAACAGAGAGGACTTTACAATTATAAAAATTGCTGGATCAATTTCTTTGAACTGATGTGATATTTTTTTCTTCTTCTTTTTTTTTTTTTTAAATGAGACTGTGAGATTATTCTTGGACATGTAGACAGGCAGGTCATCTGAATGTTTCTCCGAGTGTCTTGTAGTGCAATGTCGTAAGTCGCTGGATTTCCACGTGAAATTATGTGCAAGATGGCTTGATGGTTTCTTTTGTAAATGAGAAGCTGTGAGGAGCTACAGATTAATTTAAATGTCAGCATCTAAAAAAAAGAATGCAGCACATAGTCTGTCACTGACAAAATCTTGTGCCACGAAAAAAAAAAGGCGTGCAGTTTAATGTACTGTGTTAACATCAGAGTAAGACATTCTTCTGCCCATCCACAAAGAATATTGGGATGATTGTATGGGGATTTCAAGCAGAGTGATCTGTTGATTGCTCTCGAATTCGCCAAAGGCGGGGCAGAGTCCATTGTTCAGAATATGTAGTTATGGCTTTTCCCCATCACTGGTAGTTTGTGACAGAGATTGTTTGGATTATTTTTTTCTGTCTGTGTCTGTGTCTGTGTGTGGGTGTGTGGATGTGTGTGATTGTATGTGTGTGTGTGTGGATGTGTGTGGGTGTTTGTGTGTGTGTGTGTGTGTATGTATGTGTGTGTCATGGAGTCCAGCTTCCTTTTGTACATAAGTTATTCTGACCCAGGACACCAGGAAAATGCATTTGTTGAGAGGTTAGCCAGAAGTCAAACCAAAAATGACACCCTAATTCCATCTAGTCCTCCCAAAATTTTTTACCAGAATTCCTCATCTTGTTATCCTGAAAGCAACACCACTGAATTTCAATTCCTGTCTTATATTGGAATAAGTCTATTCAAAATTATACACTGGTTAAAATCATAAAATCCGCACAAAGTCTGACAGAAATTTACTTTAAAAAAAAAGAAAAAAAGAATATGTCCTTTCAAAGTACAGTGTACTCTCATAATGATGAAGCCTTTGGGACTGGTGGTTTTCTTGCCTTACATTGAAATTTCATTATAACCAAACGGTATAGTCTATAAAGTTATATAGATAATTTTGGAACCTGAATTTTTATTTCATTTAACAAGAAATTTGTTATATTGAGAATTTTGTTATATCAAGAACTTTGTTATAACCATGTTTGTTATAACAGGAGTGCACTGTACAAGAATCTATTATCTTTTATAACATGTTTTCACTTCAAGAATAAGTTATAACTTAATCAAGTTAAGTTCTTAAGACAATTATGCATATGACACTATCCATGTTAACACTATTGATGGATAATCAAACTTACGATACAAATACTACAGAAATGTCGTCTCTAGGCCTCCACAGGTCAGTTTAAGCTAATATGGTGTCACAGTAATTTTTGCCATCTTCATCTTGAACCACGTGTGAGCAAAAGTGTGAGCAAAAGTTAAAAAGGTCGAGTGTCATCCATGACAGTGGACGATTTGTCCTTTTTTTCATGAAGAGTACTTTACCTTAAGAATTTATTATTTCTGGTTTTATTTGAATGCTGAATAATTTGACTATCCATGATATGTCACCTCTGATATAAACTGGAAATTAAGTGACTGAATGTTTTATCTTTTATCTATTCATTTACTTATTTTATTTACTGTAGTGCAAATATTTTATTACAACAAGACTTCACAGACACTGTAAAAAATACCAAAGTAGTTGTAGTCCAAATGGTAGTCATGAATAATTTTGTCAAATACTATATTCCATGTATCAAATTTTTTTTCATGTATACAGAGGATTCAATCTTGGGTGTATTTTCAGTTTGTGTATGGAAACCATGATTATGGTTTTATGATGATTGATGACAATTATCTGAATACATTGTGTAATAAATCATGTCTGCAAAGTATCACAAGATAGGACATCATAATGCAAATACTGAAAATAACAAGGAGAATGAAACGTTAGCCCTTGACTTTTGGCATTACAGTGGAATAATGTGTAATGCTCAAGTGTAGACGTTTGATATGGTGGAGGAATAAGCAAAGATTAAAGGATCTATTCAAACTTGGTGATTGTTCTGGAAAAGAAGCAT
Source organism: Diadema setosum (assembly GCF_964275005.1). Taxonomy (NCBI): domain Eukaryota; kingdom Metazoa; phylum Echinodermata; class Echinoidea; order Diadematoida; family Diadematidae; genus Diadema; species Diadema setosum. The sequence goes on along the minus strand of NC_092692.1, from coordinate 4,305,542 downwards.
TATGTATACACATTGTCATTCTCTTTTGTGTACCGGTTTGTGTGTGTGTGTGTGTGTGTGCTTGTTACATTGTGCATGTTTTATATGTTATGTATGTTTGTTTCAAGTCAAGAAGTATTCTGCATTGATTTCATACACAAGGCACATGAGATGGTGAAATATAAAGCTGAAATGATTATTTCTATTTCATTTTTCAGCTACACGCTTTTGTCAATCAATAACTGTGGCAACCCAATGGTACATTTCTTAGAGTCAGTGTGTGCCAAACTTAAGGCACAACGAACAAGAGAGAAGACATACGCACAGAAGAATAGAGAAAATTTCATGCATGTCTTTGCATACTCCAGACTTGTAAATACATTGGGATATGCATATCATGTATGTATGTATATTATATATATATATATATATATATATATATATATATATATATATATATATATATACATATCATAACAAACATGGATACAAGCTATTTTAGATGAGAGGATTTTGTAAGTCTGTAAAACTCATTATTTCTCTTATTTTGTCTGTTTTCACACACACACAAAATCATTTATTTTTATCTATTTCATTTATAAAAATCTTTACACCTATAATTCAGTTATACTGAATTATAGATGTACAGATTTGTATAAATGAAATACAATATAGATAATCAGTATATACGTATACAGTCGTCTGGAAGATCATGCATACCTCTGTTTTTTTTTTTCCAATATGCCAGTTTCTAATAAAATAATTTACTGTGGCCCTCCAGCATTGATTTGATACCTTGCATTGTCATATTAAAAATCATTAAATGTACACATCCAGTTTCATCTCACTAGCACATCAGAAGAAATGTACGGATATTCATTTTAAAGGCTCAACAGACTTTATCCTCCCTACTTGGATATTAGTCATCAAAATAGATATCGAGCCATTTGTTTGTGATATCTACCAGCATTCAATGCACTGGATGTCACTATGTTCCCAGTGAGAATTCTTACAGTTACACTCATATAATCAAATAGTTAAGGACAGCCAAAAATCTGGAAATCTGTATGTTTCTATTGTTATACGAATGAAGTCAAATCCAAATTCACTTTAATTGGTAGATGACAATACACAAAAGTCACACTGAAGTACTTTGTACAATCATTTCATCATTCAATTACCAGAAAAAAAAAATGTTCAGGGGTATGAATAATTTTGCAGACAAAAAAAAAGTATAATATACACTGTATAGTACTGTACATAAGTCAGATACTGATGTATGCGTAGTACGTGTAAGCAAATACACAAACACAACACACAAAGACATACATGTATGAAATGTTACAAAGAGGGTTGTGTATGAAAATAGAAAGATGACTCTTCATGAGTGCAGTTTGTATAGCTGGTATATATCAAAATTTATTCATGAATTTATCCGGTCTTGGTCTTGAGGTGTCTAAGAGATCAACACACTCTTCTTGAAGTACAAATGGGATGTAAGCAACAAGCTTGAATGATTCATCATACTGTACACGCCAGAAAGCAATGCTGCCTCAAACTTGGTATTCACAGTCAAAAAGTCACAAGCAGCCTACACAGTGAATTTCATGGATAATTTCAATGGAGATAGATGCACTGTTATCTCAGAATTTCTCGATACATAGTTTGATGACAGTTAACATCTTTATCATGATTGCTGAGTTTTTGCTTGAACAATCTCCCTCACTCTGACATGAAATGCTGCATGATGATCATAAAACAAGCCATACTACAGCTGTTTTGATCATGTGAATGGTTACCTGCAGAAATCTGGTACTTCTCTTTCTGGATCCCTCATAAAACTTCAGAGTGCTCTCACAGATTTTAACTTGACACAAATCACTGAGCAGTAAAAAGGGGAATCTCATTATAACGAGCTCACTCAGAACGATGTAACACTTTTAACGAGGTGAATTCTGCCATCGCAGTGACCTCATTATAACTAGGTTTCCCTGTAACTGTACTTGCACAGTTGTACCAGCCTGCCCCTCCCCTGTGTAGCTTGCTTGTGGCTAGTAAACTGCAATGTTAGGATAGTAATGTTCGAGTTTACTCATCCAACAGGGAAAATAAATCATTCTGATCACTTCTGTGCTGCCTTAAAGATGGTTACTCTTTCGGCCATCTGATTCAGGGCCCAAACTTGCACACCTTTCACCTACTGTTCTCATAGATTTAACAATCTCACAATACTCTCTAAAATATGCACAGCCTTATCAATTCAAGACTATTGCGATCTTTGCTCTGTTAACAAAGAGGCTCAGTCCACACCAACATGGTATCCTACTAACAGAAGAACATCCCAAATAACCAAGCAAGCACATCTTTCTGCCAATGTTCCTTATGTTCCATTTCACATCACGAACACACTGTAGGGTTCATATACATCCAGGAGTAGCGTTCTAGCTCTTTACATCCCTCGTCACATCCGGTAGGTGAAATTCACCGGGGCTGCACCCGACGAGCTCATCCTCAGGAATCTGAAAGGCCCTGTTCCTGTAGCCTCCTCGGATGCCAATGTCCAAGAGGAGGAGCTTTCCCTCCTCGCCGAGAGGAGGAAGCCCCTTGGAAGTCCTCTCCTCCTTCATCATGGCTGCCAGGAGGGGCGGCATGGGCACCTTGGTGGGTACCTGATGGAAATCGGTCTCCTTTGGGGTGTAGGCGCAGAACTCCTCCTCTTCACTCCTCCTGATGAGACGCCACTCTCTCTTCCACCACGCTCCAATGCGCACTTCAATGCCATCACTGGAATAACCTTTGTTTTAATGTTGATTTATATTCGAGCAAGAAGAGACAAAGGAATTTGGATCAAGTACTTTTGGAATGTCACGCTTCTCCAAATGGCTGAAGGAGAAAATCACATTTTAGTTCAAAGAAGACAATAATGCCCCCAAATAGCAATGCTGGTTTATATCTCCACAATACTTTCCATGCCCTGAGAATAAGAAAATAGATAATCTATTTCTGACAAATTGCAAAGTGTAGATACATTATCTACAACTAAACTGTGAATGAATAAAATCAAGTAAATTCAGTACAAAAACAAATACACCAGCAAACATTGGTTCAATAATATTCAGTTTGACATCTTCAACTGCCTGCTGCCTTGGTTGAAAAATGTTCATTAATCATGTTAGTTTAGCCCAGCTGGTGAACAAACATAGACCTTGTGACTTGTACAACCCTTGGTCTAATATGAAGATGAATATAACCACAAGGTACAAAGGCAGAAACAACAATCACACATACACGAAGTGTTAAGAAAAACTACTTCCAGAGGATGTTTTCTCTCTTCTACAACATGTACGCCCTGTTTCACAGTGACCTTTGTAACCACTGTAATTTACAATAAGAACAGTTACCATCACAGTTTCAGCTAGTCAACACTAAAACCAAATCTACATACTGACCATTGTTGCCATAGAAATGTAACTTCTTGTAATCAGTGATTGTAAGGCTCTTAGTGAAACATGTTCCTAAAAATAACAGGTAAGAATATACATTCACTTTAATGTCTTTTTCTTTCATTCTTCAAAAGGGGGGGGGGGGGGACGAGATGGAATTCCACTCACCTTTCACAGTAGGGATTCCCCATGCTTCTCCCTGGCCAAGATTCTATGGATCAAGGACAAAAAAAAAGACACACACACAAAAAAAACACATTTCTTGTTCAAAGCAAATTATGGCGGAGATAGGCACAAGTGAATAATCCAAATACAAAGCACTCCTGTTGTAACAAACATGGTTATAACGAAATTCCAGTTACAACAAAATGAAAATTCAGGCCGCAGCATTATTGGCTCTACATTTTTTATTGTTTATTTGTTCACTTATAACAGAATTTCGATATAACGAAAGAAAACTGCAGGTCCCAAGGACTTCGTTACAGGGCAAGTCCAAGCTATTTTGCACCAGTAACGCGTGGGACATCATAAGAAGATTTAGCCCTATATTGCACTGTTAAGATTGAAACTTCATATGTTGGGTTGCTTTTGATAGCTAGTAGGTATCTTCATTCAAAACAATAGAAATAATGAGAATCACGCGTTCAGTATTTAAAGGGAAGGTAAACCCAAAGAGCAATGTGGATTGAGTGAAAGCAGCAACATTAGTAGAACACATCAGTGAAAGCTTGAGAAAAATCGGACAATCGATGCAAAAGTTATGAATTTTTAAAGTTTTGGTGTTGGAACCGCTGGATGAGGAGACTACTAGAGGATATGACGTATGAGTGGACAACAATACAAAGAAAATATAAAGGATATTCAACAAAAATTCACTTTTCTAGAATTATGAAAGAGCAGTGGACCAACCGCTTTCAGAAAGCAGGGGGAATAATTGCTACCTTTAACATATGTCAATATCAAGTTGATGGAATTTGTAATTTTCATGAAAAATGGATTTTTGTAGTATTTTCTTTATATTTTCTTGATATTGTAGTCCACTCATACGTCATAACCTCTAGTAGTCTCCTCATCCAGCGGTTCCAACACCAAAACTTTAAAAATTCATAACTTTTGCATCGATTGTCCGATTTTCTTCAAACTTTCACTGATGTGTTCTACTAATGTTGCTGCTTTCACTCAATCCACATTGTTCTTGGGGTTTATCTTCCCTTTAATTTATGCAAATTTATTCTCCAGTAACGCGTGGGACCATAAAAATTGTCCTTTTTTTCTTCTTTTACTTTTATCTCAATTATTGTGAAAATACTTGGTATACTACAAAATCATTACAAACATCTTTTCCTACAACAATTACTGTACCTGAAACAAAACATTTCAGAAAAAATCATGAAACTGTTTTCTCTCAAGGTCAATTATAGAAAGATAGGTATAGTAACGCGTGGGACAAGTAACGCGTGGGACATTTTTGTCACTATGAATATTGTGATGTGAATTGCACATATGCTCAGAGAAACTTTAATATGGGGTACTAATTATCTAAATAGATGTATTTCTGATAAATTCTTGCAAATTCAAATGATTTAGACCCACCAAAACAATAGATATAATAAAAAATATGAAATGCCTGTGTTATCCTTTATTTTTTGACATTTGACATTGAATGTGACCTTGAAAATAGCATGTAATGATCTTTTGTGAATTATTTATCCAAAGTGGAGTTTTTCACCAAATTTCAAGTCAGAATTCAGAAAATTACAAAAAATCCCTCAATAATGTACACATTTCCCATAGAAGACTAAGATTTAGTACACTTCCATTGACTTGTACACAAATCGTCCCACGCGTTACTAAAATGTCCCACGCGTTACTAAATCTAATTGCAAATTGCAAGTATGAGATTTATCAGACTAACTTTTTATCTCTTGGATATGATTAGGTTCATTGTGAATTTGGTCTTTTGAAAGTTTCAGGTCAATTAAATCATTCACTTTTATGCAAATGAGAAATAATGACCTAAAAAAGTAACGCGTGGGACATGCTAATTTTGGCCCATCCCTCATTTGCATATTTAATCAGTTGAGAAACTGAAAATCACAGTCATGATAACTTGTTAGTCAGACTTAAGGTCACCATACTTATTTTCATAAAAACTTGTAAAAATTAAAAGATAAATTTTAAAATGCAGAATTTTTGAATGTCCCACGCGTTACTCTAAATTTTAATTTATGCAGATTAATTAATTTATTGCTAGTTATGCGGAAGGATTTTTACTTTTTCTTTTTGAAATTCATGTATTTTAACTTCTTAGCTTTAAAATGATAACAAGTTTATGTAGATTGACCCATTTTGAATTTTCAGTCTTGTGTGATCAAATAGCTTGGACTTGCCCTACAACGGGAGTCCATTGTAAATAGATGCATGAGTAAAAAAAAAAAAAAAAGAAGAGGGAAACAAAGTGAGAGAAAAGGTAAAGACAGAATAAGAGAAAAAAACAAGTAGTGTGACAGAAGAGAAAAAGACATAAAAATGCTTTAACAAAATTTAACAGTCTTAGAAATGTTGCAGAATACATTGAGCGACTACTGAGAAAAGTCTGAGATTAACTCCTAGTACGGTACTACCACAAACATAAAATGATGTTAAATATGTACACGGTACTTCACATATCTACATACATAATACATGTTATGCACAAACTGTTCAAATTTGGCCTTAATCACAATTGAATAAAGTAAGACTGCTTTGTAAAAAGCAGAACTCTTCAAGTTAGAATTGGGGGGGGGGGGGCTGGTATCTCCATCGGGCAGACTTAATTAGGAGGTCATGAGAGTTTAATTTCACTAAAAATAGAAATTTAGCAAAACTAGTAAAGAATCAATCTTCTGAGAAAGGGAGGACGATTCCACAGATCAGAGGTCATACATTGAACATTATCAATTCATGATTTTTGTCATTTCTATTGAGTTATGTAGACTAAACTTATTTCAATTAAAATTATTATTATCATCATCACCATCATCATCATCATCAATCATCAATCATCATCATCATCATTCAATTATCATTATCATCATCATCATCACCACCACCATATCATCATCTACGTATGTACACGCATACAATGATTATTATTTCAGCAGTTATATGCACGTGCTTATGCAATAACTTTTGAACTCGACGTTGACAGCTAGCAACGGCACCTTAAAGATAATAAAAAGTTTTGGTACCTCAAAAGCTTCCCTGAATTTCCTTGTCTTGGTTTGTGTTTCAGGTTAAAGTACGTTGTCTGTGAGAATTACTCGCCCCAAAGTGCTCTCATGTCTTAGTAATCATGCAATAATGGTTTCGTACCAGAGCCGACGCTGTCCAGCGTCGATAAATATTGTACGAAACCACTGACTGCGACCAGCAGCGTGCAGCCCATTGTACGCATAGCTAACTGCGACCAGCAGCCCCATACGCATAGCGTAATGGGGCTTCGCATTGTAGCATTCAGGATCGTGACAGAATTAGTATCGCGGGTAAATGTCAACTTAAAATCCAAAAATTTCTTCGATTTGAAGACTTACCAATTAAGTTGAAGTATTGAAAACAGGCTTCGAACAACGTTTGGTTCTGCCAATAGTCCCTTTCTGTTCGAATTGATGACTGAATGTGACTCGGTCGAGAGGACCTTGGGAGAGGTACATACACTGGCTACCATGGCCAGCGCAAGCGCACACAAACATCTTATCCGTTCATGGATTTGAAATTTGTGTGCATGTGATGTGTTCGCATGCACTGGCTGTAGTATTCAGTGTACTGTATGTAGCTCTCCTAAGGTCCTGTCGACCGAGTCACATTCAGTCATCAATTCGAACAGAAAGGGACTATAGGCAGAACCAAACGTTGCCCGAAGCCTGTTTTCAATACTTCAAGTTAATTGGTAAGTCTTCAAATTGAAGAATTTATGGGATTTTAAGTTGACATTTACCCTGCGATACTAAATCTGTCATGATCCTGAATGCTACAATGCGAAGCCCGATTACGATATGCGTATGGGACTGCTGGTCGCTATGCGTATGGGGCTGCTGATCGTAGCTAATTGCATGATTACTAAGACATGAGAGCACTTTGGGGCGAGTAAGTCTCACACATCACAGTGTTAGTTATATGAAAGGTACTTTAACCTGAAACACAAACTAAGACAAGGAAATTCAGGGACACTTTTGAGGTACCAAAACTTTTTATTATCTTTAACTATCCCATGAGAAACAGAACCCGGCAAATAGTCTTACCAAACTCTCACAGTCGATCTTCACACGAGTTATCCGATAGTAGCTCGGTTGGTCGGGCCACAGGTGCTGCCATCTTGTTCTTGTCACCACTCGGCCTACTCCAAATTTCGGCAGCTGTGTCAGGATATCAAAGAGACTCTTTCCAGTTCTCCATGGATGAGCATGGGCTACTGCCATGCTTAGCGTGTACAGAAAACGATATAATAAAGTACGCAAATATTACGCCAAGACACTGGGTCACAACATAATGAGCACAGACGAGTGCTGGGGCCTAGACTGAGGTTTACATAGAACCCTACACATAAAATCACACATGGGTCTACGCTACAGAGCACTGTCAGCGCGCACGAGCTGATCAGGCAATGACGGTTCCTGGACAATTCGACCCTGGAATAATCCGACCCAAGCCCTTGACAGGTCCACCGGGTCGAATTGTCCACTGAGTCGAGTTCGCGCACATCGACCTACCATTAAAAACGTATTTCCAAAAATGTATATTTAGGTTATATAATTATTTTATGGAGGAAATTTACCTTTAATTTTGTAAAGGCGCCTCCCCTTTACGGAATTCCTGGATCTGCCCCTGTAATGGAAAGCGAACTGACTCTCTAAGTAAGCTTGACACCGGATATGATTTTTATCTGATGTGTTACACCTGTGGTATGGATCATCTTCCTAAACAGGCTGCACTATATACGACTGTAGTGAGCGGGACCTTTTAAGATTACAGTAGCAGACTAAAGAACAACAACAAGAAGAGATCTGAAGTGCTGCTGCACTAGAGAAATCATTTTTTTTAATACGTAGTTGTCATGAGTTTTATGCTGAGAAAATGAATTGAATTGACATTGAAAAAACAAAAGAAAATAAAGGCTGCGGCCAAAACCGTCAAAGTGGACATGCAGTGGGAAGAGAGCTATCAAAAATAGGAATGCTGCTGATGAAAAAGACATCGGTAAAGGAAGGGCCTATGTAGTGTGCTTATATAGGGTAACAACATTGTTTAAATAATGAAAAATGCGATAAAAAATATGATTTAAGGTTTTTCATTTATCTTGTGTAAGCCCTACAGCGTTTTGCCACTTAAATTATTCTGTATACAACACAACCCATGATTGACACAGTTCCCTGATTACATACCCGGCATATATCATATCAATAAAATAAGGCAATAACCTCTCCAGTCATAGAAAACTACCCGCCAGTCTGGCCCACTGAACGACATTATGTAATTCTTTTAAGTTGCCCATTATAACTTCAATACAAATATGTAGGGCCTATACGTACAATGATATACATACGTCTTTTATAGGCCAATAATTTTTACATTGTGCTTTATCAAACCAATAACTGCTTCAGGTTGACAACATGACAGTGGTGCATGACGTTTATGTAACTGCCGATTGAAGTGGAGTGAGGAGGGGTAAGGTTTTGTTGTTGTTGTTGTTGTTGTTGTTGTTGTTCTTGTTCTTGTTGTTGTTGTTGTTGCTGTTGTTGTTTTGTATGTTTGTTTTTGTTTTTGTTTTTTGCTTGCTTGGTTGTCAGCTGAAGAAACCCAGTAGTGGAATCAGAAAATTGCACTGAAGGCCTTTTTTTTTTTTTTTGTTATTATTTTTGTTTTGTTATTTGTTGCTTTTTTGTTTTTTGTTTTTTGTTGTGTTTTCTTTTTAATTGTTAGCTGATGAAACCCTGAAGTGGCACCAGAAATATAACCTGGGCCCTCTCCCCTCCACCCCCACACTCAAGGGAGTGGCGCCGGTGTCATAACCAGGCCATGGTAACTTTGTTGTTTAAAAGTCATTGTCGCATTTGGTTATCTTTTCACTTATTGCCACTATCATCCATGATTTTTCTTTTTTACATACATCCATGAGACTAAATTCAGATGCCAGAAGTCATCTAGCCAGAATCCACTTGTAATCTGTGAAGTCAGGTTTTATACGTTCTGTTATACGTACGAGCTGTTCAGGGTTTGGGTCGCATTATTATGGGTCAAATTATCTTGAGGTCGAATTGTCCAGCTCCCATACATTGTATTACCAATTACGGGCTCCTCCAGTTTTTCAGGTTGATCATGTGAAAAGAAAAAAAAAAAATCGTCAACATGGCGGAAGCTGATGACTGGGAAACTCTGGAAACGTTGCTCAGTAAGTGCCGCAGTGCTGAATAAGAGTAATTATAGCCCGATTTGGGAGCCCACAACAATTCACTTGATATATATTTGCATAATTAATGCTAGAGCCATCGCTGCGACAGAGTTTTCGTGAAGTGATGATGACTTTGCCAACGCCCCCTGTTTAATAGCCTCTTTCCTACAGTCCCATTCGTTGATTATGGTGCATTGATAGTAGGTCTAAATGCGACTGGACGCGGCCTGCCTGCCTGCTGCAGGTGCAGCTGCCGGGTGCGCGGGCCAGGGCAGGGCCCAGGTAGACCTTGGACCTGGCGAAATCCTGTGGCTTTACTTTATGAATAGTAATTTTAGCTACCCTGTTTCCTGTCAGAACCGACTCTTGCTTCGCAGTCCTCGTGAACTCGCAACGAATTAAATTTACTAGCTCCAGTTTTCATTCATCCTTCCTCTCAATATTTTGTAAATTTAATGGCATTAAATTAATATTTTCATCAGTAGGCCTAGTGTACATACGATACGAAAATAGAACTCGAGTCTAATTCAATAGATTCAAATTGAATAGCTGCTGGTTAAGTTGACCAAACTTACCAAAGATCAGTCTGTCATCTAGTGTAGAATGATAGAACTGTAAAATTTATTTTATTATTGGAGACTGGGGAATATGTGCAGCAGAGACTATTTCTGGCTAGCTTCGTGGAATTAAAGTTTAAAAAAAATGTTATAAACGCCTCCAGACAGACAGATTTCATTAGTATTTTACTGGTGAACACACCTGCATGTGTGATGAAGAGTGAGTGTGGTGAAAATTAAAAGAACCATTTAAACTAATAAAGGTTTCTCTGTGTTCCCTATGAAGAAGTGGTAACAAGTTACTGATAGTATTACAATTGTAATGAAAGGCAGCAGTGCACACAGAGTTCGACATGGATCAGGGTATGGATTAAGGTTATAAATTACCACCATGTTCTCTTTCACTAAGGCTAAATGAAATTTGTATTTCTGGTGATGTAATACTGTAAAAGTGGAAATTTTCACGGTGTTGAAATTTTCGCGCATTTCGCGCAACCAGAAACTAGCGCGAAAATAAAAACGTGAATATTTTTGCTTGCCATACGTTCCTGTGCGTGATGTCTTGATTCCGCGAAATTAAAAACATGCGAAACTCTTCTGACCCGGCCTAGCGCGAAAAATTAGTCGCGCGAAAATATCCACTTTTACAGTAATATGAAAAACAGACATTCTATTTTTCATAATCAGTCACTTGTGAGGTCAGTTCATAGGTAAACTAGGATGAATGCAGATTTCATGTTAGGAATACCACTTTTGTTACCATCCATGCCATATTTTATGTTATTGTGGAACTTTGAAGAAGTCACTCATTGCATAACATCCACATCTACATTTTGTTCATTTTGTCTTGCACCAAAAGGAGTGGAAGATTATGTTAGCGTCTGCATGGTTAGTTTTCAGTACATATTTCGGGGAATATAACTGGTTCAGATATACATTGTACTGAACAAACTGTCGATGTTCCTGGTCTAGCAATCCTCATGGAGTCCTAGTTTATATGATTTGATTGATAGCAATCATCAGAGTCTTTATGTATGACTTACACTGTACAACTGTATGCATAACTGCACTATTTGATAGTAGAAGTACATGGGTTTAGGTGCATTATCTTATTCGTAGTTATCATCTGCCAAACCTTCCCAGTGTCACATGAATTGGAATTGTATGACTAGATCAGAAACATTTTTTTCTGTTTCCTTCATTCAGACAAAGCAACGAATCCAGCCAACAGGGAGGAAGATTGGGAATATATCATGAGTTTTTGTGACAAGGTCAATCATGAACTTGAAGGGTGAGTACACTGTATTTTACATATATGTAAAATATATAGAATCCTTTAAAAACAAAACCCGTAGGCTTGACACTAACTTGTTCGCTGATGGCCCATTCAGGCCATTAAATCTTTAAATCTGAATTTTTGGTGCTCCAAAAAAAAAGATTTACAATTCGTATAGTGGCATGAAATGAAAGCACAGGTAAAGATCCATTGTGAATCTTTGATAGTTTCCAGGTCAGGCCAACAAAAGATAACTTTTTTAATATCTGGTGGCCTGGTTTAATACCTTGTGGCCGGGCTCTGCACATATCTTTGAAGGACTGTTTATTCTTGCAGAAATATCAGCCTTAAATTAGACTTATAGTGTGAGCATAAATGGCAACAGAAGTCTTTCTGCAAACTCTTTCATTATTTCTAAATTGCGTCCGTGCAGCATACATAACGCTTGTATTTGAGAACTATTACGATTATGCATCACTTGTCATGTCAAGTAACAAGCTGGAGTTCAGTCAGCAGAAAGGCCAAATCTATAAAAATCCTACATCTGTCTAGAGTAAACCTTATCTCTATTTTGAAGTATGTAATAACATAACCTATGATGTAGATACTAAAAGTAAATTTCAGCCCTGTCAATAAAAGTGAATGATTATTCCTCCATATCTGGAATGAGGAATAAAACATGATTTATTTATGGCTCTTGTATGGCCTAGTTCAAAGGAAGGAAAAAAAGTGAGTTATATCAGCTGTATGAAGGCTATACATGCATGTACTTTGTATGTATTCTGACCTTTGACCCCAGACCTCTGACTGCCTGCCGCATTCTGGGCCACAAGATTCAGTCCCCCCAGGAGAGGGAGTCCTTGCAGGCGTTGACGGTCCTGGAGGCCTGTGTCAAGAACTGTGGGGAGCCCTTCCATCGCGAGCTGGGCAAATTTCGCTTCCTGAATGAGATGATCAAGTTGATCTCGCCCAAGGTAAGTTCAAATTCCCTGAGCACTCTGTATAGTATGATATTCATTCATTCTCTTTCTGCCAAAATGTGTATTGATACAGAAACTATCAGTATGAAGCTACGTGTACAACACTTTTTGCAAGTTTTTTTTTTTTCTTTTTTTCAAATCAGTGATTGGTGAAAATGAAGGGATTAGATTCGGAACAGATCTGTTGGGAGGAGAAAGTTAGCATCTTAAATTTTTTTTCTGTGCCGAACTGAATTCTTCAGCTTTTACCAAACTGTACTCCTGAGTCAATAGCGAATGACCAAATGTGACTGAAAAGTAAATGATAATAAGTTGTCCATCAGTTTAAATAATATGTCTTTCTTCTGAGACATCATTTCTTCTTTTATCACAAAGTGCTTGGTAAATTTGGAGACATTCGCCCTGTAGGTTCTTTACCTGTTGCTACTGGGGTATTGTTTTCATTGTGTTAGCATATGTATTCCTATGTTTTCAATTTATGTCACCGTCTTCTCTGCCCATACAGTATCTTGGAAACAAGACCACAGAGAAGGTGAAGAAGAAAACCATAGAACTGATGTATTCCTGGCAGAAGGGCCTTCCCCAAGAACAGAAAGTGAAGGAAGCTTATGACATGCTGAAAAAGCAAGGTTGGTGGGGGATTCATTCAATATGGACTTGTCAGATCATCTTCTTTAACCTGTTGATGACTGACTGATTTTGCTACAACGTACATTTCCCATAGACACTTGCCCGAATATACTCGGGACTCGTCCTCAACGGGTTAAGGGCATAATTGTACTTGTCTATTTCCGTTAGCTCAATGAGTTATCAAATGTTTGTTGTGAGGTGAAATGTTGTGTCATTATACCTCATTTGTGCAGGTTTCATTATACATCAATGCAAGAATTTTCACCAACCAATCTCACCCATGAGGCCAAATAGTGGTGAACGGTTTGTGTCCACTGACCATTGTGTAGTCGACGTCTACTCTTGCATGTGTGCAGTAGATAAATAATAACAGTAATGCAACATGCATATCACAGAATTGACCTTTATTTGACCTCAAATTTCAATTTACAACATTGTAACAAGGTTGTATTTTTTCCTGTTGAATATTTCCATTACAGAGCATTTGCTGAGGATTTTTTTTTTTTTTTTTTGATGAGGGATGCTGCTTTTTTCAAGCAGCTCAACTGTTTGTTTACTTTCAATATAAATATTATTTATTCAATCTATATGATGCACTGTGCTCTCATTAAAAATGAAAGTAAAAGTGACAAACTGCACAGTTGAGTATGTTACTTTACAGCAACAATCCCAGCATGGTATATGTTTAATGTTGCAATGTTTAAAGGAATTTTCAACTCCAGAAAGCGATCAGCAGGTTTCTGGTGTTATCTCAAACTTTTAATTGTATGTCTTTTGAAATCAAAGTTGTGTAATTATGGTACTTCACACTCCTTTTCAGTTTTCCTATAATGGTAGGCATCCTTGAGCCACCTGTACAACTGTAGCTTTGAAATGTGTAATGACCATTTGATTTTATGGCAAAATGACAGAGCTCATGTTATGATATTACACCTTATTTTTTATTTATACCCTTCTGACACCCATTTCTATAATATGCAAATAAGGACTACTGCAGTGTTCCTATGCATAGATTCAGATATTATATGCCCTATGTGGTTACTTTGGATTGGTTTTTTTTTTTTTTCCTGCAGGCTTGATAAAGGAGGATCCCACATATCTGGACAAGGATCTTTTCCCTGCTGCTCCTCCACCAAAGCCCAGAATGGCAGAGTTTGAAGATGAGGAAAAATCAAAGGTTTGTAAACCCCCCCCCCAAAAAAAAAAACAAACAACAACAAATAAATAAATAAAAAAATGGAACAATTACCGGTACACCATTCCCTGCAATTGTATCTTATTGTATTTTCTTCAGAACATATTTTGAATACATTTCATGTGATCTTTATGAAAGAAATAGTCAACAGTTTAATATTTTTGCAACAAAAAAAAATGCACTAACTTACACTGACTGTAGTCCTTGAAGATTGCCTAACATGACTCGTGCAATGAAGTGTATGAGATGAAATTGATATAAAACTGTAAGACAACGATAATTAGATGGTAAACAGTGATCTCTGGTTTGTAAAAGGTAAGAAAACTTGTCATTTACAATATTTGTCTCCCCTACTTTTCCAAGATACCGGTACTCTTCTCTAGCCTTATAATTCTCAATAATGAAATTTAAAAAATGCATAACTGTAGAATGAAATGTGATTGCTCAGGTGATGCTAGTGAAACAATGCATCTAATTTTGAAAACATAAAGTGAAATCATCATTATTATGGTGTAATTGTGAATGTGCCATTAAAGGGGAAGGCTAGTAACTGATCAGTGGGAATCAGTGGAAATGCTGGGAGATGATTGTTCCAATCCTTATGGGATTCATTCAAGAGTTCATTGTTTATCTATTGTTGTGTGAAAATGATTTGCTTCAGAATGGTCTCATATTCAAGTAATGTGCAGTTTAATGCTTCCAGGTTAGCGTCCCTGGTCAGTGACGGAGCATTAATCTGCACATTACTTGAATATGAGACCGTTCTGAAGCAAATCATTTTCACACAACAATAGATATACAATGAACTCTTGAATGAATCCCATAAGGATTGGAACAATCATCTCCCAGCATTTCCACTGATTCCCACTGATCAGTTACTAGCCTTCCCCTTTAATGTAATCATCATTATTATGACGTGATTGTGAATGTGCCATTAATGTAATCTTTATGTAACAAACTACCTTTGCAGCTACCTTTTTTTCTTTAACATTCAGCATAAGAATGCTGTACAGCACATTGCAAAACATGACAATATAGTGAACATTCTTCTTTTCACAGCTGTTGGCCCGGCTACTGAAGAGCAAACATCCGGAGGACCTCCAGGCCGCCAACCGCCTCATCAAGAACATGGTGAAGGAGGATCAGAAGAGGATGGAGAAGGTGTCGAGGCGGACCAACGAGCTGGAGAGCTGCAACAACAACGTCAAGCTGCTGAATGAGATGCTGGCTCACTACAGGGAGGGTTCCACCAGCCCTGAGGAGAAGGAGCTGATGAAGGTGAGGGCGTGGTGGGAGCAGGGGACCAAGGGCAAAGACCACGCCCATTCTAGCCCCTCCTTCTCTCACAACTGCAAACTATTCATGTCTAATACATGTAGCAATATTTGATTTTTTGTTCTTTTGAATAAGAAGCTTTAATCAATGCAGTATTCCTGTTATTGTAAACACCTAATGATAAATATGTTTGAGGCATGGGTGAGAGTAACTATTTTTGCATTATTTTCTCCAACTTATTTCTATGTATTGAAGTTGAGGACAGGCTGGCATGTTTCCTCTCAGTGGGGGGGGGGGGGGGGGGGGGTGGGTGGTGGTGGTCATGGGATCAGGAGACAAATGTAAACAGCGATTGTTTTAGACAAGTGCCATGATAGACTTTGAACTGTATGGCAATTCAAAGAATCAAACATATGCTAACAGTACATTTTATCACTAGTGTGCATGAAGTTTCAAGAGCCACCTAATGCCACAAATTGTCTATCTGTCCTTCCATTTGTGTGTCTTTTTTTCTATCTTTCTATCTTTCTCTGTTCCTTTCTATCTTTCTCTTCTATCTATCAATCTATTGATTCAGCAATTTAGCCACTCAGCTGTGAAGATGATTGAATAAACCATGAATTGCATTGAATTGAATTGAATTGAATTGAATTGAATTGAATTGAATTGAATTGAATTGAATTGAATTGAATTGAATTGAATTGAATTGAATTGAATTGATCAATCTATCCATATCTTCTCCCTCCCTCCCTAAAGGAGTTATACCTTACTTGTGAGAGAATGAGACCTAGCCTCTTCAGATTGGCCAGTGATGCTGATGAGAAAGACGATTGCATTGGTGAGTAGTAGTGTCTCTTTGTTCTTACCAGTTTTCGATAGGTATTATTGTTCATTGGTGATGTAGATTTATTTGTCATTAAGTCTTCATAGCCATTATGTCAGAGGCAATGAGGAAGCATGAAAAAGAATAAGAAATAAAAGTTAATGGATCAAAAATAGTAATAATAAGTATGCATTGGCAAGTTATGTAACTTCTAGTAAGTACTAATTTTGTAAAGCACTATGAAACTATTCAATTGTATATTTGGCTGTTTAAATAACCATGTTGTTATAGATATTATCATCATCATTATTAGTATTATTATTGTTATTATAACAATGTATGTCATTATTCTTATCATTGTCATGCTTGCTTCATATTGATAAATATGTTTATGGGAGTAACCTTCAATTGCAAGCCTTCTTGGTAACCACTTAATGGAATGCTAAATTTGTCAACAAGCCACTTACAGTGTAAACACAAACCACCTCATGATACTCATGTGATGTCATTCAGTGTGCAGCAACTACAACAACAAAACACAATAGATCTGATCAGATAGTCTAACTAAACATTTGACAAGACTTTGAGCATGGAGATATGAAGTGAAAGTAAATTTCCAACAGTATCCTGCACTTTTGAGTGAATACTTGGCAGACATATTGTAGTTAAAAGTCTCTATTGTCACATGCTCACTTGCCTAGAACCCTCCCCTTCCCACCCCCACAAATAAATAAATAAATGAATACATGTAAATCTTTATCTGCCAAGAGAGGTGCAATGATGTACAATGACTGTTACCAGGGTGGGCAGCCCCCCCCCCCCCCCCACTATAAACTAGACTGGTTTGTTCTTGTCCAGGGAATGCTAAACAGAGATGGGCTGAACACCAAGACACATCAGATTTCAGTATCCACTGCGTCAGTTGTATGCTGTAGAACCATGTCGTTCTTTCTGTTTGGGGAAAACCTCTCCTTCAGGCAGTTCATGGCCTGCTTTGTGTATTATATTTTTTCTTCTATGCTCATATTTTCCAGCTGACATTCTGGAAACCAACGATTCTGTGGTGAAAGTGATGGAGCTGTACAAGGAGAAGTTTGGCGATGTGAGCAGCACAAATTCAGCCTCAGCTACGTCAGCAAATACACTGGATGGTGGGTCTGCCTTTAAATCTCTTCAGAAGTAGTTTTAGATTGTACTTGGCCAGTGGTCTCTGTCAAGAACATTTGTCACACTAAAATATGCTCATCTTTGGTATGTTAGTGTGGAACTGTGTGAGGAAATAACCAATCTTCTAGTGAATTGGAGTTGTTTGAAGTCAAATAACACTACTTCAAATGTGAAAATTCACTGATATATATGTATATACAAGCCTTATGAAATGAAAGAAACATACAACTGTGTAGACTGTATTGTTTGTTTTGAGTATGATTGAGAATTATCAAGGTGAGCATATCCCTGTTTCTTCATCTCTATATTCCATAATCCTCCCTTCTGTAGACAAATCCACAAATAAAGATCTGAATTCCAAAGGCTCTATTTTGTTCGGGGAGTACTCTAAAGAGAAAGAGAGAGGAAAAAGCCAGTGTATATATTTGTTATAAATGAATATGCATTAGGAAGGAAATAATGTGTGCAGCATATAAAACTATTGTATATTGACAGTCATGTAAAAAAAAAAGTAGCATAATTAGCTGTTCCATACAGTACAGTAGACAATCAGTGGCGGATCCAAAGGGGGGCGCACGCCCCCTCTTTATATTTTGTTAGAACAAATTTTAAAAAATGGGGGGAGGCGTGCGCTCTCCTTTAATTTTGTAAAGGCACCTCCCCTTTATGGAATTCCTGGATACGCCCCTGGACAAATTACCTGATGTCCAATGTAATCTCAAAGGGTTCGGTGTATGTATTTTGTCCGTGCAGGGAGCAAGCTGATTGACTTTGCTGGCACCAGCCCGGTCAAGCAGCAGTCAATCCCAACGCTGCCCAAACCACCGGATCCCTCTCAACCGTCTCAAGCCCAAGACTCCGCCGCTCTCCTTGAATCTCAGCTGTCATCGCTAGGTAAACGCGATCATTCACAGGTTTTGGTAGTGTGATTGTGGGTGGGTTTTCATTGTGGTTGTGGTTTGGGTGTTGTGTGGTTGAGGTTGTGTGGTTGTGGTTGAGGCTGTGGTGGGGGGGGGGGGGGGGTGGTTGGGGAAAGTAAACTTTCTGAGGATTTGAGTTCATAGCACTTTGTCACAATGGAGATTTATAATCCTTGCGGACTGCCAGCATAAGTACCTGCAAAATTGACACAAAGTGCTGTTGGAGATGGTGATGATGGCGATGATGAAAATGAAAATCATGATGAAGAAATGGAAATAGTGTGATGTAGATCACATGTCTGAAGAGTTGCTTTATGGCTCAGTGAATTATGACCCACAAACTCTCTAGTTTAACCCGTTGAGGACGAACTGATTTTATAGCTGTAACCCGTATATTCCATAGACACCTGCCCGAGTATACTCGGGATTGGTCTTCAGCGGGTTAAGGTAAGTCCTATGTCAGTAGTAGTGATGAACCCTGGAGCAACCCTCGGATGAATCACCCTATCCCATTACCTTGTCCACTCAAAGGATCTTGAAATTCTTGGTTCCATGGTAGCTTACTGTTATCTTGTTGAGGACCCCTTCCAGAGTATACTCAGGACTAGTATTCAACAGGTTTAAGCATTTCATCATTTCCTACCAGGTAGGACATGTAAAAATCAATCAAAGTCGTTGCATTGTGCCTACTCACTGATCACTTCTCTGGTTGCGATGCAGGCTTGGACAATGGTCAGTCTGCCAACAGAGTGGTCCAGCGGACGAGTTCATCAGACTTGGACAAGCTTCTCGGACCTGACCCCATCAACGTACCGCAACCGCAGCAGCAGCAACAGCCCCAGGTCCCTCCTACACAGACCCTCAACTCACTGGCAAACAGCCAACCCATACCACAAATGGTGAGTTTAACATAACAGCATCTTTTATGGGAGCTGTGAGGGGCATGCACTGTAAAATGCCTTTAATAACAAGCAACGAAGTTATACCTACTTCATCAGAAAATAGCATAATAAGACTGTAATTCAAAAAGAAAAATATATTTTGAGGTCATCCATAACTGCCTTCTATTATATGAGTATTATGAAGGCAATCATCTCGTTTGAATTAATTTTTTTATTCACAATAAATGATTTGCATTTTGCAAGCATATTTCACAGATCAGGACTTGTTAAAGACAAACTTTCAAATGGTTAAATTCACAATGAAGCACTGTGATGACAATATGAGAAATATGTATCATCAGTTTTCAAGAGAAAAATTTAGTGATTTTCTGCTGTAGGGCAGACATGCATTGCATTTTTGTCATGGGAAGCAATGTTCTTGTGAGTTGTTAACTTCCTGAATATCATTTGACTCGCAGAATATACAAAACTGAAATACCAAACAAAATACACGGTATATGATGTACAGTTTGTTGCATACCAGCCAACGTGTGTACCTTGTACCTTGTGTTCATCACTTCCAAATGGTCCTCTAAGAACTATGACTGTGATAGTGATGTAATGTGTTTCCCTTCTCTGTTTGTCTTTCCCAAAGCCTGTAGCTTTCAAGTTGTCATATATTTCGTCACTATGTATTTTTCTTTGCAGACGATGCCTACCATGTTCCCCAATGTACAGCAGCAGCAGCTGATCATGCAGCAGCAACAGATGGCCCAAATGGCTCCCTCTATGAGACCTCCAGCCATGGGCATGATGGGAATGACCTCTGGATTTCCCATGATGCAGCAGCAGCAGCAGCGGGTTCCCATGGTGACGGGACAAGTGACGTCAGTGTTCCCCACCCAGCCCACAACAGTTGCAAGGTGTGATGTCCATCAGGTTTTTTTTTTTTTTGTATTTGTCATATTCATTTGGGATTTCCCTTTTTTTCCCTCTTCACCATTTTATGAGATGCTCCACTCCTGTACTGTAAACTTCATTTCATTAATTCATTTTTGTTCATTTCTTTCATTTCTAGGTAGACAAAAAAGAAACATGGCATTCAAAGTATGATACAGAGAAGAAGAAGAAGAAGAAGAAGAAGAAGAAGAAGAAGAAGAAGAAGAAGAAGAAGAAGAAGAAGAAGAAGAAGAAGAAGAAGAAGAAGAAGAAGAAGAAGAAGAAGAAGAAGAAGAAGAAGAAGAAAAAAAAAAAAAGAGAGAGAGAGAGAAACTACAAGTGCAATTACAGCCTTGTAAAGTGATGAGAACTCAGTCTCTTTTATCATTTTGTACTTCTTACCTGAAACAGTCGCAAGTGACAGTTTGTCACCTTTTCTCATGTTGCTTTCAATCTGTCCATATTCTGTCCAACAGAATCATTGTGAAGAATTATTCAAGAAATTAGAATAATGAAGTAACATGTTAATGGATATTTTGAAGAGCTTGATTTTTCATTGTTTTTGCTTGTCATTTTAGAAAGTTGACATTTATGCATGAAGAGATATTTCCTCAGTAAAGTGCTGTGTGTACTTGAATTATGAAAACTCAAGTATTGCTCAAGAATGCATTCTTTTGACTATAAGAAGAAGACAAAAGTCTTTCCTCAGTTACATGTCATTTTCCAAACCTTTTTGTAGTAATCTAGACAGGGAAAAGGTATCGGAGGCTTTTAATCTCCAAGTGTATCATGTCATAAAATTTTGTGCTTTGGAAGGGTTTTATCAGGCTTGCGTTCATTGCATGTGGCATGAAAAAAATCTAAAGTGTGTCATTGGAATTGTTATCTATGATTCTGTCGGACAGGCACTCTTCAAAATAGGGGTTGCTATCATTTTAGCTGTCATGTGTAGATCAAATATTTCATTTATCTGTCATGCAGCTTGAAGTCTTCTCATGAATCCTGGTATGATGTGGCATGTTATATCCATCACATAAACTGCAGTCTTCTTCTTATTTTTGGCATTCTGTGCATGATTATCATTCCATCTCATATTTTCGTCCTGTTTCCTCTTTCATGCGCAGCTCTCAGAATGCAACATCATCCTCGTCCTCAAATAGCAAGCCGGCCGCCCCGGCCATCTCATCCGACGCCTTTGCCGACCTTGAGTCTTTAGGGAGGGGGATGATCAAACCAAAAGCAAAAGAAGAGTAAGATATAAAAAGTTAAACATTTGACATTCAGGGGTTAATAATTTCATTTCTACATCTTATTAAACTTTGCAAAAGCCAAATAGAAAATACAAAAACATCTTAAATATATGACATGGCAAAATGACTGTAAAACAGAACAAATTGAAAAGAAAGAGGGGGGGGGGGAATGGAGAGAGAAACACAGGGAAAAAATGAAGCACTGATCAATCTAAGCCATTAGAATTTTCAAGGCACGTCCCTTTATTTCCTACTAAAATTCACATTGCCAAAACCAAAGTATGGTATACATTAGGACTTTGGCAGTGTCATGCATGAATGACAGTTATTAAAGTGGGACATTATCTAGTAGTGTAGTGACAGTTTTTGATAGACTTGCAGTGGAAATGTTCCTCAGGAACACTTGAGAAACAGTATTCCAATGTGTGGAGTCTGTAAGAGAACTGTCATATGGTCTGAAAATTTGGTATGCTTGACTTTGCTAAACCAGCATTATCTCATTTTGTCCATAAATAGATATTTATGTGAATCATGTGTTGTGTTGTCGTTACTGTACTGCACTAGAATTTGTTTGTCTGTCTGTGTCTGTATCTGTATGTGTATGTGTGTGTGTCTCTCTCTCTCTCTCTCTCTCTTGCTTTCTCTAAAGTATGGAATTTTATTTCAAAGGGAAAAAAATTCCTGTCATACAATTAAAAATTTGGTACAAGCTTTTTGTGCATATCAGACAGGTGGAAACATTAGGGTGCCATTTGCTTTTCCTAGCCAACAGTACCCATTCACTGCAAGGTATTGGGAATACCTGTAAGTGCTAGCTGTGGTTTAAACTATGATGTCCATATATATGAAAGCTTAGCACTTGATGGACATTGATATGGAGAAGTCATACCAATTGCTTCCTTTCTCAGTTTTGTTTAGCCTTGTCGTGGTTTCACTTTCATTATCATCTATCGACATGCCTCTTTTGATTCTTTGTATGCAATGTCTG